>NW_024060517.1:0-23860 GCF_016432855.1 Salvelinus namaycush | reverse complement strand
ATACGTAGGGGAGTACAGAGTCACATTAAACTGTTATCTTCCCTGTCCAGTATAAATACGTAGGGGAGTACAGAGTCACATATAACTGTTATCTTCCCTGTCCAGATAAATACGTAGGGGAGTACAGAGCCACATTAAACTGTTATCTTCCCTGTCTGAGTAAATACGTAGGGGGGTACAGAGTCACATTAAACTGTTATCTTCCCTGTCCAGATAAATACGTAGGGGGGTGCAGAGTCACATTAAACTGTTATCTTCCCTGTCTGAGTAAATACGTAGGGGAACACAGAGTCACATTAAACTGTTATCTTCCCTGTCTGAGTAAATACGTAGGGGAATACAGAGCCACATTAAACTGTTATCTTCCCTGTCCAGATGAATACGTAGGGGAGTACAGAGTCACATTAAACTGTTATCTTCCCTGTCCAGATAAATACGTAGGGGAGTACAGAGTCACATTAAACTGTTATCTTCCCTGTCTGAGTAAATACGTAGGGGAGTACAGAGTCACATTAAACTGTTATCTTCCCTGTCTGAGTAAATACGTAGGGGGGTACAGAGTCACATTAAACTGTTATCTTCCCTGTCCAGATAAATACGTAGGGGAGTACAGAGCCACATTAAACTGTTATCTTCCCTGTCCAGATAAATACGTAGGGGAGTACAGTCACATTAAACTGTTATCTTCCCTGTCCAGATGAATACGTAGGGGAGTACAGAGCCACATTAAACTGTTATCTTCCCTGTCTGAGTAAATACGTAGGGGAGTACAGAGACACATTAAACTGTTATCTTCCCTGTCCAGATGAATACGTAGGGGGGTACAGAGTCACATTAAACTGTTATCTTTCCTGTCCAGATAAATACGTAGGGGAGTACAGAGCCACATTAAACTGTTATCTTCCCTGTCTGAGTAAATACGTAGGGGAGTACAGAGTCACATTAAACTGTTATCTTCCCTGTCCAGATAAATACGTAGGGGAGTACAGAGTCACATTAAACTGTTATCTTCCCTGTCTGAGTAAATACGTAGGGGAGTATATATAGTTTATTTAAGCAATAAGGCCCGTATACCACAGGTATGACAACCTGATCTACATGAATGCAGCTTCCACTTCATTGAAGCCGTTAGATGCAGTTCATCACAGCGCTCTTTGTTTCATCGGGTGAAAGGTTGTGCACTCCACTGCTCTATCAGGAAGTAGGATGACCTCTGACCTCACGTAGGTCGAAACACACTGCATTTTATTCACTTATAAAACCCTATTGCAAAAACTCCCATATTACCTGACCTCTTTACTAACCTGTAGGAGTTACCCTACCCAATCACAGGGATGGAACACTCCCATATTACCTGACCTCTTTACTAACCTGTAGGAGTTACCCTACCCAATCACAGGGATGGAACACTCCCATATTACCAGACCTCTTTACTAACCTGTAGGAGTTACCCTACCCAATCACAGGGATGGAACACTCCCATATTACCTGACCTCTTTACTAACCTGTAGGAGTTACCCTACCCAATCACAAGGATGGAACACTCCCATATTACCTGACCTTTTTACTAACCTGTAGGAGTTACCCTACCCAATCACAGGGATGGAACACTCCCATATTACCTGACCTCTTTACTAACCTGTAGGAGTTACCCTACCCAATCACAGGGATGGAACACTCCCATATTACCTGACCTCTTTACTAACCTGTAGGAGTTACCCTACCCAATCACAGGGATGGAACACTCCCATATTACCTGCCCTCTTTACTAACCTGTAGGAGTTACCCTACCCAATCACAGGGATGGAACACTCCCATATTACCTGACCTCTTTACTAACCTGTAGGAGTTACCCTACCCAATCACAAGGATGGAACACTCCCATATTACCTGACCTCTTTACTAACCTGTAGGAGTTACCCTACCCAATCACAGGGATGGAACACTCCCATATTACCCGACCTCTTTACTAACCTGTAGGAGTTACCCTACCCAATCACAGGGATGGAACACTCCCATATTACCTGACCTCTTTACTAACCTGTAGGAGTTACCCTACCCAATCACAGGGATGGAACACTCCCATATTACCTGACCTCTTTACTAACCTGTAGGAGTTACCCTACCCAATCACAGGGATGGAACACTCCCATATTACCTGACCTCTTTACTAACCTGTAGGAGTTACCCTACCCAATCACAGGGATGGAACACTCCCATATTACCTGACCTCTTTACTAACCTGTAGGAGTTACCCTACCCAATCACAGGGATGGAACACTCCCATATTACCTGACCTCTTTACTAACCTGTAGGAGTTACCCAACCCAATCACAGGGACGGAACACTCCCATATTACCTGCCCTTTTTACTAACCTGTAGGAGTTACCCTACCCAATCACAGGGATGGAACACTCCCATATTACCTGACCTCTTTACTAACCTGTAGGAGTTACCCTACCCAATCACAGGGATGGAACACTCCCATATTACCTGACCTCTTTACTAACCTGTAGGAGTTACCCTACCCAATCACAGGGAAGGAGCACTCCCATATTAACTGACCTCTTTACTAACCTGTAGGAGTTACCCTACCCAATCACAGGGATGGAACACTCCCATATTACCTGACCTCTTTACTAACCTGTAGGAGTTACCCTACCCAATCACAGGGATGGAACACTCCCATATTACCTGACCTCTTTACTAACCTGTAGGAGTTACCCTACCCAATCACAGGGATGGAACACTCCCATATTACCAGACCTCTTTACTAACCTGTAGGAGTTACCCTACCCAATCACAGGGATGGAACACTCCCATATTACCTGACCTCTTTACTAACCTGTAGGAGTTACCCTACCCAATCACAAGGATGGAACACTCCCATATTACCTGACCTTTTTACTAACCTGTAGGAGTTACCCTACCCAATCACAGGGATGGAACACTCCCATATTACCTGACCTCTTTACTAACCTGTAGGAGTTACCCTACCCAATCACAGGGATGGAACACTCCCATATTACCTGACCTCTTTACTAACCTGTAGGAGTTACCCTACCCAATCACAGGGATGGAACACTCCCATATTACCTGCCCTCTTTACTAACCTGTAGGAGTTACCCTACCCAATCACAGGGATGGAACACTCCCATATTACCTGACCTCTTTACTAACCTGTAGGAGTTACCCTACCCAATCACAAGGATGGAACACTCCCATATTACCTGACCTCTTTACTAACCTGTAGGAGTTACCCTACCCAATCACAGGGATGGAACACTCCCATATTACCCGACCTCTTTACTAACCTGTAGGAGTTACCCTACCCAATCACAGGGATGGAACACTCCCATATTACCTGACCTCTTTACTAACCTGTAGGAGTTACCCTACCCAATCACAGGGATGGAACACTCCCATATTACCTGACCTCTTTACTAACCTGTAGGAGTTACCCTACCCAATCACAGGGATGGAACACTCCCATATTACCTGACCTCTTTACTAACCTGTAGGAGTTACCCTACCCAATCACAGGGATGGAACACTCCCATATTACCTGACCTCTTTACTAACCTGTAGGAGTTACCCTACCCAATCACAGGGATGGAACACTCCCATATTACCTGACCTCTTTACTAACCTGTAGGAGTTACCCTACCCAATCACAGGGATGGAACACTCCCATATTACCTGACCTCTTTTACTAACCTGTAGGAGTTACCCTACCCAATCACAGGGATGGAACACTCCCATATTACCTGACCTCTTTACTAACCTGTAGGAGTTACCCTACCCAATCACAGGGATGGAACACTCCCATATTACCTGACCTCTTTACTAACCTGTAGGAGTTACCCTACCCAATCACAGGGAATGGAGCACTCCCATATTACCTGACCTCTTTACTAACCTGTAGGAGTTACCCTACCCAATCACAGGGATGGAACACTCCCATATTACCTGACCTCTTTACTAACCTGTAGGAGTTACCCTACCCAATCACAGGGATGGAACACTCCCATATTACCTGACCTCTTTACTAACCTGTAGGAGTTAACCTACCCAATCACAGGGATGGAACACTCCCATATTACCTGACCTCTTTACTAACCTGTAGGAGTTACCCTACCCAATCACAGGGATGGAACACTCCCATATTACCTGACCTCTTTACTAACCTGTAGGAGTTACCTACCCAATCACAGGGATGGAACACTCCCATATTACCTGACCTCTTTACTAACCTGTAGGAGTTACCCTACCCAATCACAGGGATGGAACACTCCCATATTACCTGACCTCTTTACTAACCTGTAGGAGTTACCCTACCCAATCACAGGGATGGAACACTCCCATATTACCTGACCTCTTTACTAACCTGTAGGAGTTACCCTACCCAATCACAGGGATGGAACACTCCCATATTACCTGACCTCTTTACTAACCTGTAGGAGTTACCCTACCCAATCACAGGGATGGAACACTCCCATATTACCTGACCTCTTTACTAACCTGTAGGAGTTACCCTACCCAATCACAGGGATGGAACACTCCCATATTACCTGACCTCTTTACTAACCTGTAGGAGTTACCCTACCCAATCACAGGGATGGAACACTCCCATATTACCTGACCTCTTTACTAACCTGTAGGAGTTACCCTACCCAATCACAGGGATGGAACACTCCCATATTACCTGACCTCTTTACTAACCTGTAGGAGTTACCCTACCCAATCACAGGGATGGAACACTCCCATATTACCTGACCTCTTTACTAACCTGTAGGAGTTACCCTACCCAATCACAGGGATGGAACACTCCCATATTACCTGACCTCTTTACTAACCTGTAGGAGTTACCCTACCCAATCACAGGGATGGAACACTCCCATATTACCTGACCTCTTTACTAACCTGTAGGAGTTACCCTACCCAATCACAGGGATGGAACACTCCCATATTACCTGACCTCTTTACTAACCTGTAGGAGTTACCCTACCCAATCACAGGGATGGAACACTCCCATATTACCTGACCTCTTTACTAACCTGTAGGAGTTACCCTACCCAATCACAGGGATGGAACACTCCCATATTACCTGACCTCTTTACTAACCTGTAGGAGTTACCCTACCCAATCACAGGGATGGAACACTCCCATATTACCTGACCTCTTTACTAACCTGTAGGAGTTACCCTACCCAATCACAGGGATGGAACACTCCCATATTACCTGACCTCTTTACTAACCTGTAGGAGTTACCCTACCCAATCACAGGGATGGAACACTCCCATATTACCTGACCTCTTTACTAACCTGTAGGAGTTACCCTACCCAATCACAGGGATGGAACACTCCCATATTACCTGACCTCTTTTACTAACCTGTAGGAGTTACCCTACCCAATCACAGGGATGGAACACTCCCATATTACCTGACCTCTTTACTAACCTGTAGGAGTTACCCTACCCAATCACAGGGATGGAACACTCCCATATTACCTGACCTCTTTACTAACCTGTAGGAGTTACCCTACCCAATCACAGGGATGGAACACTCCCATATTACCTGACCTCTTTACTAACCTGTAGGAGTTACCCTACCCAATCACAGGGATGGAACACTCCCATATTACCTGACCTCTTTACTAACCTGTAGGAGTTACCTACCCAATCACAGGGATGGAACACTCCCATATTACCTGACCTCTTTACTAACCTGTAGGAGTTACCCTACCCAATCACAGGGATGGAACACTCCCATATTACTTGACCTCTTTACTAACCTGTAGGAGTTACCCTACCCAATCACAGGGATGGAAAAACAGCTGAGTCGTTCCATGTCATTTCAGCAACATTATGTTGTTGACATTTAATTTGATCTGAGAAATGAAGCTAATTGGTTGCACCCAAATTGGCCCTTTTGATTCATAATATTCAATAAATATAGTGTATATATATATAATATAGTATCCAACATCCGATTGGGATCAAACTTCTTCCAACACTTGAGTAAGACATGAGGAATCCAATAAAATGGTCAAAAGCTTCCCATGGACCCCCCACCGACCAGGAATGGTCTTAACTAATCCAGATCCCTTCTTTGAAGGGAATAAACCACACGCCATTTCCTGGACACAGATTAAGCCTAACATTTACATTTTACATTTAAGTCATTTAGCAGACGCTCTTATCCAGAGCGACTTACAAATTGGAAAGTTCATACATATTCATCCTGGTCCCCCCGTGGGAATTGAACCCTGGTCCCCCCGTGGGAATTGAACCCACAACCCTGGCGTTGCAAGCGCCATGCTCTACCAACTGAGCCACACGGGACCAAGAGAAGGACTGAATTGCTTTCATGGAGGACTGAATCGGAGGACAATATATTTTCATCGTGAGAAAAAAGCTATTGGTTTTCTACCCAAAGTTGGAAAGAAATTGTTGTCATCCATTTAATAAACACATCAGCAAAATTGATTTTTTAAAAACTGTGTGGCAATAGCAGGAACAGCGGCATCTAGAGGGCAAAACTGGGTACTTTCACACTTATTTATGGGGGGAAATGCAAGCGACTTCTAAATGATCTGGAGAGAAAAAACACCACCAAATTCACTGTGACTACATTGTATTAATGATATATTAATAATGAATAATTAACACTCCAAGCCACAGCTACAACTTGTCAAACATAGAGAAGGGATACTGTATACTGGCCATTGGCTTTTACTGTATTCAATGGAGTGGGAGGAGCTATCTGGTGGTTGAACTCATTTCTTTACTTAATGGAGTGGGAGGAGCTATCTGGTGGATCAACTCATTTCTTTACTTAATGGAGTGGGAGGAGCTATCTGGTGGTTCAACTCATTTCTTTACTTAATGGAGTGGGAGGAGCTATCTGGTGGATCAACTCATTCTTTACTTAATGGAGTAGGAGGAGCTATCTGGTGGTTGAACTCATTTCTTTACTTAATGGAGTGGGAGGAGCTATCTGGTGGTTCAACTCATTTCTTTACTTAATGGAGTGGGAGGAGCTATCTGGTGGTTGAACTCATTTCTTTACTTAATGGAGTGGGAGGAGCTATCTGGTGGATCAACTCATTTCTTTACTTAATGGAGTGGGAGGACCTATCTGGTGGATCAACTCATTTCTTTACAACAGAAAATAGAATTATGGGGTTTCCCTCAACAGTTGCAATGAGATTGGTAAAGTATAACTTGTGTGCAGTGTTCAGTGCCTCTTTGTATGCAGTCTGGTGATACGCCAGGGCCTGGGGATGCAGTTAGCTTTGTTTTCCTCAAGCTATTCTCCAGTTTGCTCCCAGACGCTTTCATAGAACGTAGATCACTGTTAAACGAGGCTGCAGAGCGTTTGTTTGACTGAATTAATATGACATCGCCTTAAATGCAGGCAGATATGTAGCAGATGGAAAGTATGTTTTAAATGAAATAAAATGCACTTTTCTCTCAACTGCGTTACCAACTCCAGTCAGCAGATGGCGATGAGCGTCTTTCAGGTGATGCTGCCAGTGTGACGTATATCTAGTGGACGGGACGTTTCTTCAACAACAACAGCTAGTCGGTCACCTCGGTAGCTTGCTCGTCAACATAGCCGAAACATTGAAGCTCTTTAGACTGTGTATATGTGCCTCTGTGTTTTAAACACATTTTTGTTGTATAGCTATTTACCATATTTAATGTTATATTTATATTGTTACTCAGCTAGCTGGCTTGATAAGTTAGCCTAGCACTAGGTTAGTGGCTAATACTAGCTAGCTAACATCCCCGACTAAGCTACTCCCCTGCTAAAGAAGAGCAGGTCTGCTGGACGGAGAAAGAGGGTCTGGGGCTGAACATTGTCGTGAAGAAGAGAATGAAAAGGAGGATATCACAGTAACAAAATAAGTAGAGGGCGAGGCTGTTACCGTGAAAGAAGAGGAAGGAGTTCAAAGTGAAAGAGGAGGAGGAAGAGTAGGTAGATCTGATTACCACCAGTGAGTACTATCTGAATAACAGAAACCTCTAATGGACGAAATGGCACTTTAACCTTTCTGGCGTAGGCGTTCCGCTAGCGACCCACCTCGACAACATCCTGGGAAATTGCAGAGCGCCAAATTCAAAATACATAAAGAGTCATAATAAACATTCATAAAAAATACAAGTGTTATACATTGGTTTAAAGATTAACTTCTTGTTAATCCAGTCGCTTTGTCAGATTTCAAAAAGGCTTTACGGCGTAAACATACCATGCGATTATCTGAGGACAGCGCCCCGCTTACAAAAGCATGAAAAACATTTTCCAACCAAACCGATGCATCACGAAAGTCAGAAATAGCGATGAAATAAATCGCTTACCTTTGAAGATCTTCATCTTTTTGCAATCCCAAAGGTCTCAGTTACACAATGAATGGTCGTTTTGTTTGATAAAGTTCTTCTTTTTATCCCAAAAATGTCTGTTTATTTGGCGCGTTTGATTCAGAAATACACCGGTTCCAACTCGCCCAACATGCCTACAAAGGATCTAATAAGTTACATGTTAACTTGGTCCAAACATTTCAAACAATGTTTCTAATCCAACCTCAGGTACCCTAAAATGTAAATAATCAATCAAATTTAAGACGGAATAAACTGTTTCCAATACCGGTGAAAAACGAAACGGAGTGCGCTCTCATTCACGCGCACCAAAAGACTAGAGTCCACCTGAATGACACTTGGAAAGAATACGACTACTTCTTCATTTTTCAAAAAGACAACATCGAACAATTGCTAAAGACTGTTGACATCTAGTGGAAGCCATAGGAACTGCAATCTGGGTCCTAATAATTCGGCTTCCCATAGAAAAGCATTGGGAAAAACAATGACCTCAAAAAAAGATTTCCTGAATGGATTGTCCTCGGGGTTTCGCCTGCCAAATCAGTTCTGTTATACTCACAGACATTATTTTAACAGTTTTAGAAACTTTTCTATCCAATACTACCATGCATATGCATATCCTAGCTTCTGGGCCTGAGTAACAGGCAGTTTACTTTGGGCACCTCAGTCATCCAAACCCCCTATCCCTAAAGAAGTTTTAACCTGTCAGGAGAAGTAGCGGAGCAGGCCCTATTTGTCGGGAGACGGCAGGGGGGGAAACCATTCAATAAAATGACATGCCCTCCTAAAAGTAGGTAACGTCAGTCCTGTAGGTGAAATTAAGATTGTAACAATGACAGTCCATTATTTATATATATATATATATATACAGTGGGGCAAAAAAGTATTTAGTCAGCCACCAATTGTGCAAGTTCTCCCACGTAAAAAGATGAGAGAGGCCTGTAATTTTCATCATAGGTACACTTCAACTATGACAGACAAAATTAGAAAAAAAATCCAGAAAATCACATTGTAGGATTTTTAATGAATTTATTTGCAAATTATGGTGGAAAATAAGTATTTGGTCAATAACAAAAGTTTATCTCAATTATACACTGCTCAAAAAAATAAAGGGAACACTAAAATAACACATCCTAGATCTGAATGAATGAAATATTCTTATTAAATACTTTTTTCTTTACATAGTTGAATGTGCTGACAACAAAATCACACAAAAAATATCAATGGAAATCAAATGTATCAACCCATGGAGGTCTGGATTTGGAGTCACACTCAAAATGAAAGTGGAAAACCACACTACAGGCTGATCCAACTTTGATGTAATGTCCTTAAAACAAGTCAAAATGAGGCTCAGTAGTGTGTGTGGCCTCCACGTGCCTGTATGACGTCCCTACAACGCCTGGGCATGCTCCTGATGAGGTGGCGGATGGTCTCCTGAGGGATCTCCTCCCAGACCTGGACTAAAGCATCCGCCAACTCCTGGACAGTCTGTGGTGCAACATGGCGTTGGTGGATGGAGCGAGACATGATGTCCCAGATGTGCTCAATTGGATTCAGGTCTGGGGAACGGGCGGGCCAGTCCATTCCATCAATGCCTTCCTCTTGCAGGAACTGCTGACACACTCCAGCCACATGAGGTCTAGCATTGTCTTGCATTAGGAGGAACCCAGGGCCAACCGCACCAGCATATGGTCTCACAAGGGGTCTGAGGATCTCATCTCGATACCTAATGGCAGTCAGGCTACCTCTGGCGAGCACATGGAGGGCTGTGCGGCCCCCCAAAGAAATGCCACCCCACACCATGACTGACCCACCGCCAAACCGGTCATGCTGGAGGATGTTGCAGGCAGCAGAACGTTCTCCACGACGTCTCCAGACTCTGTCACGTCTGTCACATGTGCTCAGTGTGAACCTGCTTTCATCTGTGAAGAGCAGAGGGCGCCAGTGGCGAATTTGCCAATCTTGGTGTTCTCTGGCAAATGCCAAACGTCCTGCACAGTGTTGGGCTGTAAGCACAACCCCCACCTGTGGACGTCGGGCCCTCATACCACCCTCATGGAGTCTGTTTCTGACCGTTTGAGCAGACACATGCACATTATGGCCTGCTGGAGGTCAATTTGCAGGGCTCTGGCAGTGCACCTCCTTGCACAAAGGCGGAGGTAGCGGTCCTGCTGCTGAGTTGTGTAGGAGGGCAACGTCTCCTGATGTACTGGCCTGTCTCCTGGTAGCGCCTCCATGCTCTGGACACTACGCTGACAGACACAGCAAACCTTTTTGCCACAGCTCGCATTGATGTGCCATCCTGGATGAACTGCACTACCTGAGCCACTTGTGTGGGTTGTAGACTCCGTCTCATGCTACCACTAGAGTGAAAGCACCGCCAGCATTCAAAAGTGACCAAAACATCAGCCAGGAAGCATAGGAACTGAGAAGTGGTCTGTGGTCACCACCTGCAGAACCACTCCTTTATTGGGGGTGTCTTGCTAATTGCCTATAATTTCCACCTGTTGTCTATACCATTTGCACAACAGCATGTGAAATGTATTGTCAATCAGTGTTGCTTCCTAAGTGGACAGTTTGATTTCACAGAAGTGTGATTGACTTGGAGTTACATTGTGTTGTTTAAGTGTTCCCTTTATTTTTTTGAGCAGTGTATATAGATCATTATTTAGACTTGAGGGAAAATCAAGGACTGAAGGGGGGCATGAATAAAAAAATGGCAGAGTAATACTTTAAATTCATGATGTGATTGGGGGACTAAACCTGATAGTATAACAATAGTAGTAATAATAATAATGATGTATTCTATACAACACTTTTCATTACAAAGACAATCTCAGACTAAAAACTGTCAAAACTAACAAAACACATGTAGCGATCTGGCAGGTCTTGGTGATGGTCTACCACAGCTTCAGATGATAAGGTGTTGTTCAGCCAGGCAGTTCAGAAAGGCTGGGCAGTAGTTTAAAAGGAGGGGGCAGCGATGTCACAGAGGGAGCAACGATGTATCAGAGGGGAGCAGCGATGTCACAGAGGGGAGCAGCGATGTCACAGAGGGGAGCAGCGTCAGTCAGTTACTCAGACCGGAGCTCTTCACCAGGCTCCTCCTCTAACATGGAGCCAGTTTTATCATGTAGAAGTTTTATTCAGGTCTCTATTAAGTATTTAACTAAATAATCTGTTTGTCTTTGGCAGGAGAGGGACCAGACTCTCACTCTGACAGCGGAAAGAGTCCTTCAGGGGGACCAGACCCAGTGACACCCAAACCAGCGAGACAACACCACTGCTCCCAATGTGAAAAGAGATTTTCCCTATCATGGGCCCTAAAACGGCATGAGAGGACACACACAGGAGAAAGGCCTTTCCAATGTTCCCAGTGTGGAAAGAGTTTTACTTTGTTAGGAAACCTGAGGGAGCATAAGAGAATACACTCGGGAGAGAAACCGTACAACTGTTCCCAGTGTGGAAAGTGTTTCGCCTGGTCAGGGAGCCTAAAGCAGCATGAGAGGATACACACAGGGGAAAAGCCTTTCCAATGTTCCCAGTGTGGAAAGCATTTTGCCCGCTTAAGGAGTCTGGAGGAGCATGAGAGGATACACACAGGGGAAAAGCCTTTCCAATGTTCCCAGTGTGGAAAGCGTTTTACCCAGTTAGGGACCCTAAAAGAGCATGAGACAACACACGCACAAGAAAAGCTCTACCAATGCTCCCAGTGTGGAAAGAGTTTTATCAATTTAAGACATCTGAATAAGCACGCAAGAATACATACACAGAAGGAGAAGACTTACCACTGCTCTCAGTGTGGAAAGACATTTTCCCAGTCAGAGGACCTGAAATCACATGAGAGAATAGAGAGGCTGTGTTCTGACTTATGTTTTTGACCTGAGAATTTAGGTTTTTGTTCATGCCAAATGAAATCATATAGTTTATATGAAATCATTAACAAACTAGACCTACTTTTGTTTTAGTTTTCATCTGGAGATGATAAATAATATACAATGTTCCAGTGGCGTGCCGTGGGCCTGGGGCCTGGGCCTTCAGTGAGGTCCTACACAGTCCCACCCGAATTAATCCACCTCTTATTACCATCATTATGATGCCATGGCTCTAGACACTATACATTTAGACAGAAACGCAGTATAACCAGGCGTTGCGTCACCTTGAAATTGACATTTTTATTCAGAGAATTGCAGGGGAAGAGTACAATACAGTACAGTTCAACTAATAGGCAAGAACACAATCAATGAGTCTTTTCAATATTTCCCTATTTTTCTTCACCTTTTCATTGTGCAGCTCCGTTGCCCTGCGCGCTTGTTCGTTGAGCTGTAGATCCACTCGGGTGTCCCCAAAAGTTTTCAAAAGCACCATTGCTTGTAAGGAGCCTGTGAGCCATTGATAGCGCTCGTAGTTGGAACTTTGAAAGTGGCGAACGAACCCCTTTCCCGCCTGTGACAGGCTTTGTAGCGTCGGCGTCAGGTGACCTCTCCTTACAATGTCTAACTTTTCTAGAAAAGTTCATCTTGAGAATGGCGTTATAATTATATCCTCGACCAAATCGATATCTTCTCCTCCTTCCGCCATTGTGGATTGAAAAAACAGCTTAGTAGTACGCAAATTAATTTGTTTATCAAATTCAGTTTCCTAGTTCTGAAGTTCTGCATAGACCTGCCCATAGGACCTGCCTCTCAATATTGGTAATCCAATCAAAAGACGTGCACGCACTACGCCTGCTAGCTGGCTCCTGTGTAACACTGGAGCCAGCCAGCAGGCGTACAATAGCCAACTCTAAAGCTGATTGGTTGACACAAAATTTTCATTTCCATTCACTTTAAGCTACAAGCGCCCGCACTGTTGATTCTGAAGGCCTGAGGGCAGATTTTAGACCCCTGGCAACACATGATGGCTGAATATGATTGGATAAAAGATCTAACATAAAGACCAGCCCTCCAAAACTCAACCTGGGGCTGGAAGCAGTGCAACCAAGAGGAAAGCTATGAAATGAAGAGTATAACTCTTACTCTGGGGAATAATTTAATACATATTTGGGGGAAAATATATTTTAAAAAAAATTATATTCTGATGATGTTTAGGCCAGCAGAGAAGGCCTTGCTGGCCCTGACGGCCCACCACTGCAATGTTCCCAGTGTAAAATAATAATATAATAACAATAATATACAATGTGTTTTGATTATGAACTTTAATTCATTGCATACAAGTATAAACCCTCTAATATTGTTCATTATATATTTGGGATATTGCTAAATGTTAATTACTATATAGAGTTTTGGATTTCTTGATTTTAACGTTTATCCTCTTGAATTTAATTTGATCTGGCTTTTCGCTAAATGAATTTGAATACATGATTTAGATATTGAATAGATTAATAGAATGTGCATTTCTTGAATTTAGTTGTTTTGTTTCATTGAGTTAATTTGTGTATTAGTCGTCAAGCTAAAGGACTATGAAAATGTGATGGTGTTTTTATAATAAAGTGGTTGACATGAAAAACATGAGTGTTCCCATCAATGTTATTCCACTATGTAGAAGCAGTATAGAGCCAGCTGTTTATTTTGATATTATCTGTTGACTGAATGAATCAGAATTTGCATTGAATACAGATGTGTAGTAGATGTGAAGTTTATTTTAAATTCTCACTAATCGATCAGCAAAAACGTGTCTTTGTCAGTCTCAATATAATATTAAACTTTTGAAAGAAATGAAAAATAAAAAGTAGAATAAGGCTCCGTAGTAACTAATACATTATAATAGAATAAGGCACCATGGTAGCTAATACATTATAATATAATAAGGCTCCATGGTAACTAATACATTATAATAGAATAAGGCTCCATGGTAGCTAATACATTATAATAGAATAAGGCTCCATGGTAGCTAATACAGTAGAATAAGGCTCCATGGTAGCTAATACATTAGAGTAGAATAAGGCTCCATGGTAGCTAATACATTATAATAGAATAAGGCACCATGGTAGCTAATACATTATAATAGAATAAGGCTCCATGGTAGCTAATACATTATAATAGAATAAGGCTCCATGGGAGCTAATACATTAGAATAAGGCTCCATGGTAGCTAATACATTATAATAGAATAAGGCACCATGGTAGCTAATACATTAGAATAGAATAAGGCACCATGGTAGCTAATACATTAGAATCTAATAAGGCTCCATGGTAGCTAATACATTATAATAGAATAAGGCTCCATGGTAGCTAATACATTAGAATAAGGCTCCATGGTAGCTAATACATTAGAATAGAATAAGGCACCATGGTAGCTAATACATTATAATAGAATAAGGCTCCATGGTAGCTGATACATTATAATAGAATAAGGCACCATGGTAGCTAATACATTAGAATATAATAAGGCTCCATGGTAGCTAATACATTAGAAGAGAATAAGGCACCATGGTAGCTAATACATTATAATATAATAAGGCACCATGGTAGCTAATACATTATAATAGAATAAGGCACCATGGTAGCTAATACATTATAATAGAATAAGGCTCCATGGTAGCTACTACATTATAATAGAATAAGGCTCCATGGTAGCTACTACATTAGAATAGAATAAGGCACCATGGTAGCTAATACATTATAATAGAATAAGGCACCATGGTAGCTAATACATTATAATAGAATAAGGCTCAATGGTAGCTACTACATTATAATAGAATAAGGCTCCATGGTAGCTACTACATTAGAATAGAATAAGGCACCATGGTAGCTAATACATTATAATAGAATAAGGCACCATGGTAGCTAATACATTATAATAGAATAAGGCTCAATGGTAGCTACTACATTATAATATAATAAGGCACCATGGTAGCTAATACATTATAATAGAATAAGGCTCCATGGTAGCTAATACATTATAATAGAATAAGGAACCATGGTAGCTAATACATTATAATAGAATAAGGCACCATGGTAGCTAATACATTATAATAGAATAAGGCTCCATGGTAGCTAATACATTATAATAGAATAAGGCTCCATTGTAGCTAATACATTATAATAGAATAAGGCTCCATGGTAGCTAATACATTATAATAGAATAAGGCTCCATGGTAGCTAATACATTATAATAGAATAAGGCTCCATGGTAGCTAATACATTTTAATAGAATAAGGCTCCATGGTAGCTAATACATTATAATAGAATAGGGCTCCATGGTAGCTAATACATTACAATAGAATAAGGCTCCATGGTAGCTACTACATTAGAATAGAATAAGGCAACATGGTAGCTAATACATTATAATATAATAAGGCACCATGGTAGCTAATACATTATAACAGAATAAGGCTCAATGGTAGCTACTACATTATAATATAATAAGGCACCATGGTAGCTAATACATTATAATAGAATAAGGCTCCATGGTAGCTAATACATTATAATATAATAAGGCTCCATGGTAGCTAATACATTATAATATAATAAGGCTCCATGGTAGCTAATACATTATAATAGAATAAGGCTCCATGGTAGCTAATACATTATAATAGAATAAGGCTCCATGGTAGCTAATACATTAGAATCTAATAAGGCTCCATGGTAGCTAATACATTATAATAGAATAAGGCTCCATGGTAGCTAAAACATTATAATAGAATAAGGCACCATGGTATCTAATACATTAGAATAGAATAAGGCACCATGGTAGCTAATACATTAGAATAGAATAGGCTCCATGGTAGCTAATACATTATAATAGAATAAGGCTCCATGGTAGCTAATACATAGAATAAGGCTCCATGGTAGCTAATACATTAGAATAGAATAAGGCTCCATGGTAGCTAATACATTATAATAATAAGGCTCCATGGTAGCTATACATTATAATAGAATAAGGCTCCATGGTAGCTAATACATTAGATAGAATAAGGCTCCATGGTAGCTAATACATTCAATAGAATAAGGCACCATGGTAGCTAATACATTATAATAGAATAAGGCTCCATGGTAGCTAATACATTATAATAATAAGGCTCCATGGTAGCTAATACATATATAATAAGGCACCATGGTAGCTAATACATTATAGTAGAATAAGGCTCCGTGGTAGCTAATACATTATATAATAAGGCCATGGTAGCTAATACATTATATAGAATAAGGCTCCGTGGTAGCTAATACATTATAATAGAATAAGGCTCCATGGTAGCTAATACATTATAATAGAATAAGGCTCCATGGTAGCTAATACATTATAATAGAATAAGGCTCCATGGTAGCTAATACATTATAATAGAATAAGGCTCCATGGTAGCTAATACATTATAATAGAATAAGGGCTCCATGGTAGCTAATACATTACTAATAGAATAAGGCTCCATGGTAGCTAATACATTATAATAGAATAAGGCTCCATGGTAGCTAATACATTACAATAGAATAAGGCTCCATGGTAGCTACTAAATAAGGCACCATGGTAGCTAATACAGTAGAGTAGAATAAGGCACCATGGTAGCTAATACATTATAATAGAATAAGGCTCCATGGTAGCTAATACATTATAATAGAATAAGGCACCATGGTAGCTAATACATTATAATAGAATAAGGCACCATGGTAGCTAATACATTATAATAGAATAAGGCTCCATGGTAGCTAATACATTATAATAGAATAAGGCTCCATGGTAGCTAATACATTATAATAGAATAAGGCTCCATGGTAGCTAATACATTATAATAGAATAAGGCTCCATGGTAGCTAATACATTATAATAGAATAAGGCTCCATGGTAGCTAATACATTATAATAGAATAAGGCTCCATGGTAGCTAATACATTATAATAGAATAAGGCTCCATGGTAGCTAATACATTATAATAGAATAGGGCTCCATGGTAGCTAATACATTAGAATAAGGCTCCATGGTAGCTTATACATTATAATAGAATAAGGCTTCATGGTAGCTAATACATTAGAATAGAATAAGGCTCCATGGTAGCTAATACATTAGAATAAGGCACCATGGTAGCTAATACATTATAATAGAATAAGGCTCCATGGTAGCTAATGCATTATAATAGAATAAGGCTCCATGGTAGCTAATACATTATAATAGAATAAGGCTCCATGGTAGCTAATACATTATAATAGAATAAGGCTCCATGGTAGCTAATACATTAGAATAAGGCACCATGGTAGCTAATACATTATAATAGAATAAGGCTCCATGGTAGCTAATGCATTATAATAGAATAAGGCTCCATGGTAGCTAATACATTATAATAGAATAAGGCTCCATGGTAGCTAATACATTATAATAGAATAAGGCTCCATGGTAGCTAATACATTAGAATAAGGCACCATGGTAGCTAATACATTAAAATAAGGCTCCATGGTAGCTAATACATTATAATAGAATAGGGCTCCATGGTAGCTAATACATTATAATAGAATAGGGCTCCATGGTAGCTAATACATTATAATAAGGCACCATGGTAGCTAATACATTTGAATAAGGCACCATGGTAGCTAATACATTAGAATAGGATAAGGCACCATGGTAGCTAATACATTAGAATAGGATAAGGCACCATGGTAGCTAAAACATTAGAATATAATTAGACACCATAGTAGCTAATACATTATAATAGAATAAGGCTCCATGGTAGCTCATACATTATAATAGAATAAGGCTCCATGGTAGCTAATACATTAGAATAAGGCTCCATGGTAGCTAATACATTAGAATAGAATTAGGCTCCATGGTAGCTAATACATTATAATAGAATAAGGCTCCATGGTAGCTAATACATTATAATAGAATAAGGCTCCATGGTAGCTAATACATTAGAATAGAATAAGGCTCCATGGTAGCTAATACATTGTAACATAATAAGGCTCCATGGTAGCTAATACATTAGAATAGAATAAGGCTCCATGGTAGCTAATACATTAGAATAAGGCTCCATGGTAGATAATACATCAGAATAGAATAAGGCTCCATGGTAGCTAATACATAAGAATAGAATAAGGCTCCATGGTAGCTAATACATTAGAATAGAATAAGGCTCCATGGTAGCTAATACATTAGAGTAGAATAAGGCTCCATGGTAGCTAATACATTATAATAAGGCACCATGGTAGCTAATACATTATAGTAGAATAAGGCTCCGTGGTAGCTAATACATTATAATAAGGCACCATGGTAGCTAATACATTATAGTAGAATAACGCTCCGTGGTAGCTAATACATTATAATAGAATAAGGCGCCGTGGTAGCTAATACATTAGAATAGAATAAGGCTCCATGGTAGCTAATACATTGTAACATAATAAGGCTCCATGGTACCTAATACATTAGAATAGAATAAGGCTCCATAGTAGCTAATACATTAGAATAAGGCTCCATGGTAGATAATACATCAGAATATAATAAGGCTCCATGGTAGCTAATACATTAGAATAGAATAAGGCTCCATGGTAGCTAATACATTATAATATAATAAGGCTCCATGGTAGCTAATACATTATAATAGAATAAGGCACCATGGTAGCTAATACAGTAGAGTAGAATAAGGCACAATGGTAGCGGATACATTATAATAGAATAAGGCTCCATGGTAGCTAATACATTATAATAGAATAAGGCACCATGGTAGCTAATACATTAGAATAGAATAAGGCACCATGGTAGCTAATACATTATAATAGAATAAGGCTCCATGGTAGCTAATACATTAGAATAAGGCTCCATGGTAGCTAATACATTAGAATAGAATAAGGCACCATGGTAGCTAATACATTATAATAGAATAAGGCTCCATGGTAGCTGATACATTATAATAGAATAAGGCACCATGGTAGCTAATACATTAGAATATAATAAGGCTCCATCGTAGCTAATACATTAGAATAGAATAAGGCACCATGGTAGCTAATACATTATAATATAATAAGGCACCATGGTAGCTAATACATTATAATAGAATAAGGCACCATGGTAGCTAATACATTATAATAGAATAAGGCTCCATGGTAGCTACTACATTATAATAGAATAAGGCTCCATGGTAGCTAATACATTATAATAGAATAAGGCTCCATGGTAGCTAATACATTATAATAGAATAAGGCTCCATGGTAGCTAATACATTAGAATAGAATACGGCACCATGGTAGCTAATACATTATAATAGAATAAGACTCCATGGTAGCTAATACATTATAATAGAATAAGGCTCCATGGTAGCTAATACATTATAATAGAATAAGGCTCCATGGTAGCTAATACATTATAATAGAATAAGGCTCCATGGTAGCTAATACATTAGAATAAGGCTCCATGGTAGCTAATACATTAGAATAGAATAAGGCTCCATGGTAGCTAATACATAGAATAAGGCACCATGGTAGCTAATACATTAGAATAAGGCACCATGGTAGCTAATACATTATATAGAATAAGGCTCCATGGTAGCTAATACATTATAATAGAATAAGGCTCCATGGTAGCTAATACATTATAATAATAAGGCTCCATGGTAGCTAATACATAGAATAAGGCACCATGGTAGCTAATACATATAATAAATAAGGCTCCATGGTAGCTAATACATTATAATAGAATAAGGCACCATGGTAGCTAATACATTATATAGATAAGGCTCCATGGTAGCTAATACATATAATAAGGCACCATGGTAGCTAATACATATAGAATAAGGCACCATGGTAGCTAATACATTATAATAGAATAAGGCACCATGGTAGCTAATACATTATAATAGAATAAGGCTCCATGGTAGCTAATACATTATAATAGAATAAGGCTCCATGGTAGCTAATACATTAGAATAAGGCACCATGGTAGCTAATACATTATAATAGAATAAGGCTCCATGGTAGCTAATACATTATAATAGAATAAGGCTCCATGGTAGCTAATACATTATAATAGAATAAGGCTCCATGGTAGCTAATACATTAGAATAGAATAAGGCACCATGGTAGCTAATACATTATAATAGAATAAGGCTCCATGGTGGCTAATACATTAGAATAAGGCACCATGGTAGCTAATACATTAAAATAAGGCTCCATGGTAGCTAATACATTATAATAGAATAGGGCTCCATGGTAGCTAATACATTATAATAGAATAGGCTCCATAGTAGCTAATACATTATAATAAGGCACCATGGTAGCTAATACATTAGAATAAGGCACCATGGTAGCTAATACATTATAATAGAATAAGGCTCCATGGTAGCTAAACATTAGAATAGAATAAGGCACCATGGTAGATAAAACATTAGAATATAATTAGACACCATGGTAGCTAATACATTAGAATAGAATTAGGCTCCATGGTAGCTAATACATTATAATAGAATAAGGCTCCATGGTAGCTAATACATTATAATAGAATAAGGCTCCATGTAGCTAATACATTAGAATAGAATAGGCTCCATGGTAGCTAATACATTGTAACATAATAAGGCTCCATGGTAGCTAATACATTAGAATAGAATAAGGCTCCATGGTAGCTAATACATTAGATAAGGCTCCATGGTAGATAATACATCAGAATAGAATAAGGCTCCATGGTAGCTAATACATTAAGAATAGAATAGGCTCCATGTAGCTAATACATTAATAGAATAAGGCTCCATGGTAGCTAATACATTATAATAAGGCTCCATGGTAGCTAATACATTATATAGAATAAGGCTCCATGGTAGCTAATACATTATAATAAGGCACCATGGTAGCTAATACATTATATAGAATAAGGCTCCATGGTAGCTAATACATTATAATAGAATAAGGCGCCATGGTAGCTAATACATTAAATAGAATAAGGCTCCATGGTAGCTAATACATTAAATAATAAGGCTCCATGGTAGCTAATACATTAGAATAGAATAAGGCTCCATGGTAGCTAATACATTAGAATAAGGCTCCATGGTAGCATACATAGAATATAATAAGGCTCCATGGTAGCTAATACATTAGAATAGAATAAGGCTCCATGGTAGCTAATACATTATAATAGAATAAGGCTCCATGGTAGCTAATACATTATAATAGAATAAGGCTCCATGGTAGCTAATACATAGATAGAATAAGGCCATGGTAGCATACATTATAATAGAATAAGGCTCCATGGTAGCTAATACATTAATAGAATAAGGCTCCATGGTAGCTAATACATTAGAATAAAAGGCTCCATGGTAGCTAATACATTATAATAGAATAAGGCTCCATGGTAGCTAATACATTAGAATAAGGCTCCATGGTAGCTAATACATTAGAATAGAATAAGGCACCATGGTAGCTAATACATTATAATAGAATAAGGCTCCATGGTAGCTACATTATAATAGAATAAGGCACCATGGTAGCTAATACATTAGAATATAATAAGGCTCCATGGTAGCTAATACATTAGAATAGAATAAGGCACCATGGTAGCTAATACATTATAATAATAAGGCACCATGGTAGCTAATACATTATAATAGAATAAGGCTCCATGGTAGCTAATACATTATATAGAATAAGGCCATGGTAGCTAATACATTATAATAGAATAAGGCTCCATGGTAGCTAATACATTATAATAGAATAAGGCTCCATGGTAGCTAATACATTATAATAGAATAAGGCTCCATGGTAGCTAATACATTAGAATAGAATAAGGCTCCATGGTAGCTAATACATTATAATAGAATAAGGCTCCATGGTAGCTAATACATTATAATAGAATAAGGCTCCATGGTAGCTAATACATCTAATAGAATAAGGCTCCATGGTAGCTAATACATTATAATAGAATAAGGCTCCATGGTAGCTAATACATAGAATAAGGCTCCATGGTAGCTAATACATTAGAATAGAATAAGGCTCCATGGTAGCTAATACAATAGAATAAGGCACCATGGTAGCTAATACATTAGAATAAGGCACCATGGTAGCTAATACATTATAATAGAATAAGGCTCCATGGTAGCTAATACATTATAATAGAATAAGGCTCCATGGTAGCTAATACATTATAATAGAATAAGGCTCCATGGTAGCTAATACATTAGAATAAGGCACCATGGTAGCTAATACATTATAGAATAAGGCTCCATGGTAGCTAATACATTATAATAGAATAAGGCTCCATGGTAGCTAATACATTATAATAGAATAAGGCCATGGTAGCTAATACATTATAATAAGGCTCCATGGTAGCTAATACATATAGAATAAGGCACCATGGTAGCAAACATTAGAATATGATTAGGCACCATGGTAGCTAATACATTATAATAGAATAAGGCTCCATGGTAGCTATACATTATAATAGAATAAGGCTCCATGGTAGCTAATAAATTAGAATAAGGCTCCATGGTAGCTAATACATTAGAATAGAATAAGGCTCCATGGTAGCTAATACATTATAATAGAATAAGGCTCCATGGTAGCTAATACATTATATAGAATAAGGCTCCATGGTAGCTAATACATTAGAATAGAATAAGGCACCATGGTAGCTAATACATTATAATAGAATAAGGCTCCATGGTAGCTAATACATTAGAATAAGGCACCATGGTAGCTAATACATTAATAAATAAGGCTCCATGGTAGCTAATACATTATAATAGAATAGGCTCCATGGTAGCTAATACATTATAATAGAATAAGGCTCCATGGTAGCTAATACATATAATAAGGCACCATGGTAGCTAATACATTTAGAATAAGGCCATGGTAGCTAATACATTATAATAGAATAGGCTCCATGGTAGCTAATACATTAGAATAGATAAGGACCATGGTAGCTAAACATTAGAATATAATAGGCACCATGGTAGCTAATACATTATAATAGAATAAGGCTCCATGGTAGCATACATTAGAATAAGGCACCATGGTAGCTAATACATTAAAATAAGGCTCCATGGTAGCTAATACATTATAATAGAATAAGGCTCCATGGTAGCTAATACATTATAATAGAATAAGGCTCCATGGTAGCTAATACATTATAATAAGGCACCATGGTAGCTAATACATTTGAATAAGGCACCATGGTAGCTAATACATTAGAATAGATAAGGCACCATGGTAGCTAATACATTAGAATAGAATAAGGCACCATGGTAGCTAAACATTAGAATAATAGACACCATGGTAGCTAATACATTATAATAGAATAAGGCTCCATGGTAGCATACATTATAATAGAATAAGGCTCCATGGTAGCTAATACATTAGAATAAGGCTCCATGGTAGCTAATACATTAGAATAGAATAAGGCTCCATGGTAGCTAATACATTATAATAGAATAAGGCTCCATGGTAGCTAATACATTATAATAGAATAAGGCTCCATGGTAGCTAATACATTAAATAGAATAAGGCTCCATGGTAGCTAATACATTAAATAGAATAAGGCTCCATGGTAGCTAATACATTATAATAGAATAAGGCTC
>NW_024060516.1:0-23868 GCF_016432855.1 Salvelinus namaycush | reverse complement strand
GGAGGGGAGGAGGAGGAGGAGATAGGGGGAGGAGGAGAAGAGAGGGGGAGCAGGAGAAGAAGAGAGGGGGAGGAGGAGGAGAAGAGAGGGGGAGGAGGAGGAGAAGAGAGGGGGAGGAGGAGGAGAGAGGGGGAGGAGGAGGAGAAGAGTGGGGGAGGAGGAGAAGAGAGGGGGAGGAGGAGGAGAAGAGAGAGGAGGAGAAGAGAGAGGAGGAGAAGAGAGGGGGAGGAGGAGAAGAAAATAGGAGGAGGAGAAGAGAGGGGGGGAGAAGAGAGGGGGAGGAGGAGAAGAAGAGAGAGGAGGAGGAGAAGAGAGGGGGAGGAGGAGAAGAGGAGAGAGGAGGAGGAGAAGAGAGAGGAGGAGGAGAAGAGAGAGGAGGAGAAGAGAGAGAGGAGGAACAGCGGTGGACGGTAATATCCTACTCCACTATAACTACTGTTACTTTAGATACATTGTTCCCAGGTTGAAGTAAAATGACATGTGTAAAAGTAAAGCTCATTTAACAAGTAATCAATCAGTAGTTGATTTACTTTTCAAATAAAAACATTGACCTTGATAATGAGCTAATTTTGCTTGTCAAGGTTACCAGAATGTTGTTACACATTACATGTCCATGCAATACATAGAACAAGGACAATGAACATACATTAGGAACTTGTCAAAAACTCAGAAGAAAATAAATTAACCTCTACCGCTTCTCTCTCCCGGATCCGGGATCCTCCTCATCAAAAAAGCTGACTAGCATAGCCTAGCCTAACAGGACAGGGATATCATATAATATAATTTTCATGAAATTACAAGTCCAATACAGCAAATGAAAGATAAACATCTTGTGAATCCAGCCATCATTTCCGATTTTTAAAATGTTTTACAGCGAAAACACAATATGTATTTCTATTAGCTAACCACAATAGCCAAACACACAACCGCATATTTTCACCATGTTTCCACCGCATAGGTAGCTTTCACAAAACCGACAAAATAGAGATAAAATGAATCACTAACCTTGAACAACTTCATCAGATGACAGTCTTATAGCATGTTATACAATACATTTATGTTTTGTTCGAAAATGTGCATATTTGAGGTATAAATCATAGTTTTACATTGCAGCCACCATCAAAAATAGCAACAAAGCAGCCAGATTAATTACAGAGAGCAACGTGAAATAGATAAATTCTCATCATAAAACATTTATGAAAAATACATGGTGTACAGCAAATGAAAGATAAACATCTTGTGAATCCAGCCAATATTTCAGATTTTTTAAGTGTTTTACAGCGAAAACACAATATAGAATTATAAACTAAAGGATTTGATGTCAAATTACTGAGTCGACAACAGAACCTGATGTCAAATTACTGAGTCAACAACAGAACCTGATGTCAAATTACTGAGTCAACAACAGAACCTGATGTCAAATTACTGAGTCAACAACAGAACCTGATCTCAAATTACTGAGTCAACAACAGAACCTGATGTCAAATTACTGAGTCAACAAAAGAACATTTTGTCTAATTACTTAGTCAACAACAGAACCTGACGTCAGATTACTGAGTCGACAACCGAACCTGATGTCAAATTACTGAGTCTACAACAGAACCTGATGTCAGATTACTGAGTCGACAACCGAACCTGATGTCAAATTACTGAGTCTACAACAGAACCTGATGTCAAATTGCTGAGTCGACAACAGAACCTGATGTCAAATTACTGAGTCACCAACAGAACCTGATGTCAAATTACTGAGTCGACAACAGAACCTGATGTCAAATTACTGAGTCAACAACAGAACCTGATGTCAAATTACTGAGTCAACAACAGAACCAGATGTCAAATTACTGCGTCGACAACAGAATCTGATGTCAAATTACTGAGTCAAAAACAGAACCTGATGTCAAATTACTGAGTCAACAACAGAACCTGATGTCCAGTTACTGAGTCAACAACAGAACCAGATGTCAAATTACTGCGTCGACAACAGAATCTGATGTCAAATTACTGAGTCAACAACAGAACCTGATGTCAAATTACTGAGTCAACAACAGAACCTGAAGTCAAATTACTGAGTCAACAACAGAACCTGATCTCAAATTACTGAGTCAACAACAGAACCTGATGTCAAATTACTGAGTCAACAACAGAACCTGATGTCAAATTACTGAGTCAACAACAGAACATTTTGTCTAATTACTTAGTCAACAACAGAACCTGACGTCAGATTACTGAGTCGACAACCGAACCTGATGTCAAATTACTGAGTCTACAACAGAACCTGATGTCAGATTACTGAGTCGACAACCGAACCTGATGTCAAATTACTGAGTCTACAACAGAACCTGATGTCAAATTACTGAGTCAACAACAGAACATTTTGTCTAATTACTTAGTCAACAACAGAACCTGATGTCAGATTACTGAGTCGACAACCGAACCTGATGTCAAATTACTGAGTCTACAACAGAACTTGATGTCAAATTGCTGAGTCGACAACAGAACCGGATGTCAAATTACTGAGTTGACAACAGAACCTGATGTCAAATTACTGAGTCAACAACAGAACCTGATGTCCAGTTACTGAGTCAACAACAGAACCTGATGTCAAATTACTGAGTCAACAACAGAACCTAAAGTCAAATTACTGAGTCGACAACAGAACCTGATGTCAAATTACTGAGTCAACAACAGAACCAGATGTCAATTTACTGCGTCGACAACAGAATCTGATGTCAAATTACTGAGTCAAAAACAGAACCTGATGTCAAATTACTGAGTCAACAACAGAACCTGATGTCCAGTTACTGAGTCAACAACAGAACCAGATGTCAAATTACTGCGTCGACAACAGAATCTGATGTCAAATTACTGAGTCAACAACAGAACCTGATGTCCAGTTACTGAGTCAACAACAGAACCTGATGTCAAATTACTGAGTCAACAACAGAATCTGATGTCAAATTACTGAGTCAAAAACAGAACCTGATGTCAAATTACTTAGTCAACAACAGAACCTGATGTCAAATTACTGAGTCAACAACAGAACATTTTGTCTAATTACTTAGTCAACAACAGAACCTGACGTCAGATTACTGAGTCGACAACAGAACCTGACGTCAAATGACTGAGTCAACAACAGAACCTGATGTCAAATTACTTTTTAAATTTATTTTACCTTTATATATACAGGTTTTTTCTCATTGAGATAATATCTATTTTCCAAGAGAGACCTGGTCCAATAGCAGCAGGGGGAACACAGTTTCAGACAAAACAACATACATACACTAACACAACATTAAACTAAACTATAAACACACATACAGTACAACAAAAACATATTACATTAAAAACACAAACATCTTGACTAAAAACAGCTGTCCTAAAGACAATTACACTCTTCTATGATATATACATCGATCAAGTGTTTAAACTCCACCAATGAAACTAGATCATCACATTTAAAATGTTCAGGAGAGAATTCCAGGACCACGGAGCCGAGTAACTAAAACTATTTCTACCATGACCTGTTCTAATTTTTGGTACTGTTAGAAGCAAATCAGAAGGGGACCGTAATTGATATTTATTTACTGACCTGACTAAAAAAGAGCAGAGATAAAATGGCATTTTCCCAAATATGGCCTTATAAATCAGTGTATACCAGTGTTTAAGCCTACGCAAGGTCAATGACAACCAGCCAACAGCACTGTAGTGATCACAATGATCTATTAGACGTTTCTGATTTGTAATGAACCTGAGGGCTGCATGATACTCTGAATCAAGTGCTGTCAGGGTAGTGGTTGAGGCTTGCATATATATAACATCACTAAAATCTAAAACCGACAGTAATGTACATCGTAACAGCTCCTTCCTGGCCTCCAGAGAAAAACAAGCCTGATGCCGGTAATAAAAACCTATTCTCAGCTTGAGCTTCCTTATCAAGTTCTCTACATGCACAGTTAAGCTCAACTTATCATCAACCCACACACCCAAATATTTGTACACTTTAACTTGCTCTATAGTATGTCCAGCCAATGTAGCAATGACATGATTTGTAACATGCCTGGCATTTGAAAATAACATGCATTTTGTTTTACCCGAATTTAGAATCAGCTTTAAATCATACTGAGTCGACAACAGAACATTTTGTCAAATTACTGAGGCACCAACAGAACCTGATGTCAAATTACTGAGGCACCAACAGAACCTGAGGTCAAATTACTGAGGCACCAACAGAACCTGATGTCAAATTACTGAGGAACCAACAGAACCTGATTCAAATGACTGAGGCAACACCAGAACCTCATTTCAAATTACTGTAGCTCTGAGTCAACAACAGAACCTCATGGAAATGTATGAGCAGTCCCCCCTCCTGAAATAGAGAGGAGGAGACAGAGATACAGAGGAGGAGACAGAGATACAGAGGGCTATAGATGTTGCATTAGATTGATCAGCTGTATATAGGCTCCATGCACATTAGGTTATCTTCTTATGGCTGGGGGCAGTATTGAGTAGCTTGGATGAATAAGGTCCCAGAGGTGCCCAGAGTAAACTGCCTGCTCCTCAGTCCCAGTTGCTAATATATATAGTATATTTGGATGGAAAACACTCTGAAGTTTCTAAAACTGTTTGAATGATGTCTGTGAGTATAACAGAACTCATATGGCAGGCAAAAACCTGAGAAAAAATCCAACCAGGAAGTGGGAAATCTGAGGTTGGTCGTTTTTCAACTCATTCCCTGTTGAAGATACAGTGGGTTATGGGTTAGGTTGCACTTCCTAAGGCTTCCACTAGATG
Organism: Salvelinus namaycush; assembly: GCF_016432855.1. Classification (NCBI taxonomy): domain Eukaryota; kingdom Metazoa; phylum Chordata; class Actinopteri; order Salmoniformes; family Salmonidae; genus Salvelinus; species Salvelinus namaycush. The sequence goes on along the minus strand of NW_024060516.1, from coordinate 19,077 downwards.
TCAACAGTCTTTAGAACCTTGTCTGATGCTTCTACTGTGAGGTGGGGCCGAATGAGAGGGGAATGAGTCAGAGGTCTGGCAGAATGCCTTGAGCTCGTGACGCTCGTTCACGTGAGAGTGAGCTCTGTTCCATAGCTTTTCTGAAGACAAAGGAATTCTCCGGTTGGAACATTATTGAAGATTTATGTTAAAAACATCCTAAAGATTGATTCTATACTTAGTTTGACATGTTTCTGCGACCTGTAATATAACTTTTTGGACTTTTCATCCATACTTTCCGCTGGACTTGCACGCGCGTCCTGAGTTTGGATTTTTTTTTACCAAACGCGCTAACAAAAGGAAGTATTTGAACATAAATTATTAACTTTATGGAACTAATCAAACATTTATTGTGGAACTGGAATTCCTGGGAGTCCATTCTGCCGAAGATCATCAAAGGTAGGTGAATATTTATAATACTATTTCTGACTTATGTTGACTCCAACATGGCGGATATTTTCTTGGGTAGTGTTGGTCTCTGAGTGCCGTACTCAGATTATTGCATGGTTTGCTTTTTCCGTGATGTTTTTTTGAAATATGACACAGCGGTTGCATTAAGGAGAAGTGTATCTTTAAATCTGTGAATAACACTTGTATCTTTCATCAATGTTTATTATGAGTATTTCTGTGATTTGATGTGTCTCTGAGCAAATTCACAGGATGTTTTGGAGGCAAAGCCAAATGTAAACTGAGGTTTTTGGATATAAATATGAACTTGATCGAACAAAACATACATGTATTATGTAACATGTTGTCCTGGGAGTGTCATCTGATGAAGAATATCAAAGGTTAGTAATTCATTTTATCAATATTTCTGCTTTTTGTGACTCCTCTCTTTGGTTGGAAAATCGCTGTATGCCTTCTGTGACTATTTGCTGACCTAACATAATGATATGTTCTGCTTTCGCCAAAAAGCCTTTTTGAAATCGGACACTGTGGTTGGATTAACGAGAATGTTATCTTTAAAATGGTGTCTAATACTTGTATGTTTGAGAAAATTGAATTATGAGATTTCTGTTGATTGAATTTGGCGCCCTTCCGCTAGTGGAACCCCAGTCCTATACAGGTTAAGAGGATTTCTCCTCATCACTGATGACAAAATGTCAAAACGTTACCGGGGAGCTGGATGGGTACCTTGTCTGTGTGTCAGACAAGATGGACCTGCTTCATTCCGTTCCATTTATAAAGCAGCTGTCCCTCAAACTGAACACAGGCCTGACTCTGCCACTTGTGATTGGTCTTTTTACCTGTGTTCACTGCTCTTCACTGCAAAGTGAGCCACTTTCACTTTGACAATCAGCACCTGTTGAAACTGAACAGTCTGTTCTAAAAGAAGTGAAGACATTAGAACAGACCCCGTTTGTTTTTGCTGAAGGAAAGCTACATAATCAGATGAATACTGCCTCTGTCACTCTCTCGTCCTCTGTTCCTCTGTCTCCTCCTCTGTATCGTCCTCTGTTTATCTGGCTCCTCCTCTGTTAATCTGTCTCGTCCTCTGTTTCTCTGTCTCCTCCATTGCTCTCACTCCTCCTCTGTTCCTCTGTCTGTTTCTCCGACTCCTCCTCGGTTGCTCTGTCTCCTCCTCTGTTTATCTGTCTCCTCCTCTGTGTCGTCATGATGCCTTAAGTAGACCAAACCTCTTAACCTCTTGACGCTAGGGGTCAGATTTTTTATTATTTTTTAAATAACGTTCCCAAGGTAAACAGACTATTTCTCAGGTCCAGATTGTAGAATATGCATATAATTTACAGATTAGGATAGAAAACACTCCACAGTTTCCAAAACTGTCAAAATATTGTCTGTGAGTATAACAAAACTGATTCTGTGTCACGTTCCTGACCTGTTTTCTGTTAGTTTTTGTATGTGTTAGTTGGTCAGGACGTGAGTTTGGGTGGGCAGTCTATGTTTTCTGTTTCTATGTTGGTTTAAGGGTGACCTGATATGGCTCTCAATTAGAGGCAGGTGGTTTTCATTTCCTCTGATTGAGAGTCATATTAAGGTAGGTGTTTTCACACTGTTTGTTGTGGGTGGTTGTCTCCTGTGTCTGTGTCTATGTACGTTGCGCCACACAGGACTGTTTTCGGTTTGTTTGTTTGTTCGTTTGTTCGGTTTATGTAGTCTGTTCCTGTTTCATGCGTTCTTCGTGTTATGTAAGTTCTTATGTTCAGGTGCGTCTACGTCGTTTGTTGTTTTGTAGTTTGTTAAAGTGTTTTCGTGTTTTTTCGTCTTGTTAAATAAATTCATCATGTCAAGTTACAACGCTGCGTCTTGGTTCAATCCATGCTCCTCCTCTTCGGATGAAGAGGAAGAGGAGAACCGTTACAGAACCACCCACCACACCAGAACCAAGCGGCGTGAATTCGAGCAGTGGCCTGCTACACAGGAATCCTGGACATGGGATGAAATATTGGAGGGAAAAGGACACTGGGCTCATATTGGGAAATATCGCCGCGCTCGTGAGGAGATGGAAGCAGCGAGAGCCCAGGAGCGGTGGTATGAGGAGGCAGCAAGGAGACGTGGCTGGAAGCCCGAGAAGAGACCCCAAAAATTTCTTGGGGGGGGGCTAAGAGGTAGTGGGCCGAGGGCAGGTAGGAAACCTGCGCCCACTTCCCAGGCTTACCGTGGAGAGCGGGAGTACGGGCAGACATCGTGTTACGCAGTAGAGCGCATGGTGTCTCCTGTACGTGTGCATAGCCCGGTGCGGGTTATTCCACCTCCCCGCACTGGTAGGGCTAGATTGGGCATTGAGCCAGGTGTCATGAGGCCGGCTCAACGCGTCTGGTCTCCAGTGCGTCTCCTCGGGCCGGCTTACATGGCACCAGCCTTACGCATGGTGTCCCCGGTTCGCCTACATAGCCCGGTGCGGGTTATTCCACCTCCCCGGTAAGGTTGGGCAGGCTCAATGCTCAAGGGAGCCAGTACGCTTGCACGGTCCGGTATTTCCGGGCGCTACCTCCCCGCCCCAGCCCAGTACCACCAGTGCCTACACCACGCACCAGGCTTCCAGTGCGTTTTCAGAGCCCTGTTCCTCCTCCACGCACTCTTCCTATGGTGCGTGTCTCCAGCCCAGTGCCTCCAGTTCCGGCACCACGCACTAAGCCACCTGTGCGTCTCCAGAGTCCTGTACGCACTGTTCCTTCTCCCCGCACTCATTCTGAGGTGCGTGCTCTCAGCCCGGTACCACCAGTCCCGGTACCACGCACCAGTCCTATAGTGCGCTTTGAGAACTCAGTGTGTCATGTTACCGCTCCCCGCACTAGCCTTGAGGTGCGTGTCTCCAGTCCGGTAGCACCAGTTCCGGTACCACGCACCAGGCCTACAGTGCGTCTCAGCCGGTCAGAACTGCCCGTCTGCCAAGCGGCGCCTGAACTGCCCGTCTGCCAAGCAGCGCCTGAACTGTCCGTCTGCCAAGCAGCGCCTGAACTGCCCGTCTGCCAAGCGGCGCCTGAACTGCCCGTCTGTCAAGCGGCGCCTGAACTGCCCGTCTGTATTGAGCCTTCAAAGCCGCCCGTCTGCCATGAGCCTGCAAAGCCGCCCGTCTGCCATGAGCCTACAGAGCCGTCCGCCAGACAGGAGCCGCTAGAGCCTTCCGCCAGACAGGAGCCGCTAGAGCCTTCCGCCAGACCGGATCAGCCAGAGCCTTCCGCCAGACCGGATCAGCCAGAGCCTTCCGCCAGACCGGATCAGCCAGAGCCTTCCGCCAGACCGGATCAGCCAGAGCCTTCCGCCAGACCGGATCAGCCAGAGCCTTCCGCCAGACCGGATCAGCCAGAGCCGTCAGCGAGCCATGAGCGTCCAGAGCCGTCAGTGAGCCATGAGCGTCCAGAGCCGTCAGCCAGCCATGAGCGTCCAGAGCCGTCAGCCAGCCATGAGCGTCCAGAGCCGTCAGCCAGCCATGAGCGTCCAGAGCCGTCAGCTAGCCATGAGCGTCCAGAGCCGTCAGCTAGCCATGAGCGTCCAGAGCCGTCAGCCAACCATGAGCTGTCCCTCAGTCCAGAGCTGCCATGTATCCAGAACTGCCCCTCAGTCCAGAGCTGTCTCTCTGTCCGGAGCTGCCCTTCAGTCCGGAGTTGCCCCTCTATCCTGAGCTACCTCTCTATCCTGAGCTACCTCTCTATCCTGAGCTACCTCTCTATCCTGACCTACCTATCTGTCCTGAGCTACCTTGTCCCGGAGCTGTCCCTTATTTTGATGTTACCCGGTATATTAGGTGGGTGGAGTAAGAGGGTGGTCATTCTGAGGGAGAGACGTAAGCTGGGATTGACTATGGTGGGGTGGGGACCTCGCCCAGAGCCTGAGCCACCACCGTGGTCAGATGCCCACCCTGACCCTCCCCTAGACTTTGTGCTGGTGCGCCCGGAGTTCGCACCTTAAGGGGGGGGTTATGTCACGTTCCTGACCTGTTTTCTGTTAGTTTTTGTATGTGTTAGTTGGTCAGGACGTGAGTTTGGGTGGGCAGTCTATGTTTTCTGTTTCTATGTTGGTTTAAGGGTGACCTGATATGGCTCTCAATTAGAGGCAGGTGGTTTTCATTTCCTCTGATTGAGAGTCATATTAAGGTAGGTGTTTTCACACTGTTTGTTGTGGGTGGTTGTCTCCTGTGTCTGTGTCTATGTACGTTGCGCCACACGGGACTGTTTTCGGTTTGTTTGTTCGTTTGTTCGGTTTATGTAGTCTGTTCCTGTTTCATGCGTTCTTCGTGTTATGTAAGTTCTTATGTTCAGGTGCGTCTACGTCGTTTGTTGTTTTGTAGTTTGTTAAAGTGTTTTCGTGTTTTTTCGTCTTGTTAAATAAATTCATCATGTCAAGTTACAACGCTGCGTCTTGGTTCAATCCATGCTCCTCCTCTTCGGATGAAGAGGAAGAGGAGAACCGTTACATTCTGCAGGCGAAAACCTGAGAAAATCTAACCCGGACGTGATATATATATATTTTTTATCTGTGTTTCCTGGCCAGTCTTTCTTCCATTTAAAGGGGTATCAACCAGATTCCTTTTCCATTGGCTTCCTCAGGCTGTGACCAGCCTTTAGACATATTTTCAGGCTTTTATTTTGAAAAGTGAGCGAGAGTTTTCAAAAGTAGTCAGATGTCCTCTGATTAGTTCCTGGGCGCGAGGGGAGCTCTCCATTTTATTTTTCTCTCTTATTGAATAGGTTACGGTCCGATTGAAATATTATCGATTATGTTTGTTAAAAACAACCTGAAGATTGATTATAAAAAAACATTTGACATGTTTCTACGAACATTACGGATACTTCTTGGAATTTTCGTCGAACGGAACGAGGCTTTGGTTTTCTGAACATAACGCGCAACCCAAATGGCGTGTTTTTGTTATAAAGGTAAAATTTATCGAACAAAAAGAACATTTATTGTGTAACTGGGAGTCTTGTGAGTGCAAACATCCAAAGATTATCAAAGGTAAGCGATTAATTTTATTGCTTTTCTGACTTTCGTGACCAAGCTAACCAAGCTAATATAAGGCTAACTGTTCTAGCATTGATTGATACACTCACAAAAGCTTAGATTGCTTTCGTTGCAAAGCATATTTTCAAAATCTGACACAATAGGTGGATTAACAACAAGCTAAGCTGTGTTTTGGTAAATTTCACTTGTGATTGCATGATTATAAATATTTTTTGTAATATTTTTGTATCTGATACGTTTGGGAATTTTCTTCTGCCTTTCAGCACCAGAATGAGGCTGTAGTTTTCTGAACAAAACGCGCAACCCAAATGGCGTTTTTTTGTTATAAAAGTAATATTTATCGAACAAAAATAACATTTATTGTGTAACTGGGAGTCTCGTGAGTGCAAACATCTGAAGATTATCAAAGGTAAGCGATTCATTTTATTGCTTTTCTGACTTTCGTGACCATGCTAATTTGGGGCTAGCTGTTCTAGCATTGATTGATACACTCACAAAAGCTTGGATGTCTTTCTCTGTTAACCTCTCTTGGGTACGTGAGACGTTAGCGTCCCACCTCTTCAACAGCCAGTGAAACTGCTGGGCGCCAAATTCAAATATAGAAATACTCATTATAAAAATTCAGAAAACAAAACATATTTTACATAGGTTTAAAGATTAACTTCTTGTGAATCCAACCACGGTGTCAGATTTAAAAAATGCTTTACGGCGAAAGCATACCTTACGATTATTTGAGAACATAGCCCAGCAGACAAATCATTACAGCTTACTTAACCAGTCAAGTAGAAGAATTACACAAGTCAGAAATAGAGATAAAATTAATCCCTTACCTTTGATGATCTTCATATGGTTGCACTCAGCAGACATTCATTTACTCAATAAATGTTCCTTTTGTTCGATAACATCTCTTTATATTTCCAAAAGCCTCCGTTTTGTTTGCGCGTTTTCTTCAGTAATCCACAGGCTCAAACGCAGTCAAAACAGGCAGACAAAAAATCTATATTGTAAAGTTCATAGAAACATGTCAAACGATGTTTATATTCTGGGGCCTCCCGGGTGGCGCAGTGGTCTAGGGAACTGCATCGCAGTGCTAGCTACGCCACCAGAGTCTCTGGGTTCGCGCCCAGGCTCTGTCGCAGCCGGCAGCGACCGGGAGGTCCGTGGGGCGACGCACAATTGGGCTAGCGTCGTCCGGGTTAGGGAGGGTTTGGCCGGTAGGGATATCCTTGTCTCATCGCGCTCCAGCGACTCCTGTGGCGGGCCGGGCGCAGTGCGCGCTAACCAAGGGGGCCGCGCTAACCAAGGGGGCCAGGTGGCTACCGGGTTGGAGGCGCGCTGTGTTAAGAGGCAGTGCGGCTTGGTTGGGTTGTGCTTCGGAGGACGCGTGGCTTTCGACCTTCGTCTCTCCCGAGCCCGTACGGGAGTTGTAGCGATGAGACAAGATAGTAATTACTAGCGATTGGATACCACAAAAATTGGGGAGAAAAGGGGGTAAAAAAAAAAAAAAATGTTTATATTCAATCCTCAGGTTGTTTTTAGCCTAAATAATAGATAATATTTCAACCTGACAATAACGTTGTCAATATAAAAGGTAAACAAGAAATGAATGAAATGCGCATGAAAAAGCTCAGTGACACTTTATGGTCCACTCATTCAGACTGCTCTTACTTCCTCATTTTTCAGAATACAAGCCTGAAACTATTTCTAAAGACTGTTGACATCTAGTGGATGGCATAGGAACTGCAATTTGAGTCCTAAGTCAATGGATACTGTAATGGCATTGAATAGAAAACTACAAAAGAGTGGATATTTCTCAGGTTTTCGCCTGCCAAATCAGTTCTGTTATACTCACAGACACTATTTTAACAGTTTTGGAAACTTTAGAGTGTTTTATATCCAAATTTACCAGTTATATATATATATATATATATATCATATCTTCTGGGCCCGAGAAGCAGGCAGTTTAATTTGGGCATGCTTTTCATCCAAAATTCCGAAAGCTGTCCCCTACCCTCAAGAAGTTAACTAGGCAAGTCAGTTAAGAACAAATTCTTATTTACATTGACGGCCTACACCGGCCAAACCCGGATGATGCTGGGCTAATTGTACGCCGCCCTACGGGACTCCCAATCGCTACCGGTTGTGATACAACCTGGAACCGAACCAGGGTGTCTGTAGCGACACCTCTAGCACTTAGATGAAATGCCTGCTCCACTCAGGAGCCGATTACTTGTGAGAGACACTGGTGGCTGACTGAATATATCAATCATGAAGGATAATGTAATGAGGAGAGACACTGGTAGCTGAATGAACATAGCAATCATGAAGGATAATGTAATGAGAGAGACTGGAGGCTGAATGAACATATCAATCATGAAGGGTAATGTAATGAGGAGAGACACTGGTAGCTGAATGAACATAGCAATCATGACGGATAATGTAATGAGAGACACTGGTGGCTGAATGAACATATTAATCATGAAGGATAATGTAATGAGAGACACTGGTAGCTGAATGAACATATCAATCATGAAGGATAATGTAATGAGAGACACTGGTAGCTGAATGAACATATCAATCATGAAGGATAATGTAATGAGAGACACTGGTAGCTGAATGAACATATCAATCATGAAGGATAATGTAATGAGAGACACTGGTAGCTGAATGAATATATCAATCATGAAGGATAATGTAATGAGAGACACTGGTAGCTGAATGAACATATCAATCATGAAGGATAATGTAATGAGAGACACTGGTAGCTGAATGAATATATCAATCATGAAGGGTAATGTAATGAGAGACACTGGTAGCTGAATGAACATATCAATCATGAAGGATAATGTAATGAGAGACACTGGTAGCTGAATGAACATATCAATCATGAAGGATAATGTAATGAGAGACACTGGTAGCTGAATGAATATATCAATCATGAAGGATAATGTAATGAGAGACACTGGTAGCTGAATGAACATAGCAATCATGACGGATAATGTAATGAGAGACACTGGTGGCTGAATGAACATATTAATCATGAAGGATAATGTAATGAGAGACACTGGTAGCTGAATGAACATATCAATCATGAAGGATAATGTAATGAGAGACACTGGTAGCTGAATGAACATATCAATCATGAAGGATAATGTAATGAGAGACACTGGTAGCTGAATGAATATATCAATCATGAAGGATAATGTAATGAGAGACACTGGTAGCTGAATGAACATATCAATCATGAAGGATAATGTAATGAGAGACACTGGTAGCTGAATGAACATATTAATCATGAAGGATAATGTAATGAGAGACACTGGAGGCTGACGTTGGGTGATGTTGGCTAGCCTCAGCCACCCGACCCTTGGCCTGTTCTCCACACTTTCATCACACTGATGTGGCCAGAACCCCCAGACCATCAGACTGCTGAATAGACACCACTAGTCAGCTGTTTCTACCCCCAGACCATTAGGCTTCTGAATAGACACCACTAGTCAGCTGTTTCTACCCTCAGACCATCAGGCTTCTGAATAGACACCACTAGTCAGCTGTTTCTACCCCCAGACCATCAGGCTGCTGAATAGACACCACTAGTCAGCTGTTTCTACCCCCAGACCATCAGGCTTCTGAATAGACACCACTAGTCAGCTGTTTCTACCCCCAGACCATCAGACTGCTGAATAGACACCACTAGTCAGCTGTTTCTACCATCAGGCTGCTGAATAGACACCACTAGTCAGCTGTTTCTATCCCCAGACCATCAGACTGCTGAATAGACACCACTAGTCAGCTGTTTCTACCCCCAGACCATCAGGCTTCTGAATAGACACCACTAGTCAGCTGTTTCTACCCCCAGACCATCAGGCTTCTGAATAGACACCACTAGTCAATAGTTTCTACCCACAGACCATCAGGCTTCTGAATAGACACCACTAGTCAGCTGTTTCTACCCCAGACCATCAGGCTGCTGAATAGACACCACTAGTCAGCTGTTTCTACCCCCAGACCATCAGGCTGCTGAATAGACACCACTAGTCAGCTGTTTCTATCCCCAGACCATCAGGCTGCTGAATAGACACCACTAGTCAGCTGTTTCTACCATCAGACCATCAGGCTACTGAATAGACACCACTAGTCAGCTGTTTCTACCATCAGGCTGCTGAATAGACACCACTAGTCAGCTGTTTCTATCATCAGGCTGCTGAATAGACACCACTAGTCAGCTGTTTCTACCTCCAGACCATCAGGCTGTTGAATAATCACCACTAGTCAGCTGTTTCTACCCCCAGACCATCAGACTGCTGAATAGACACCACTAGTCAGCTGTTTCTACCCCCAGGCCATCAGACTGCTGAATAGACACCACTGGTCAGCTGTTTCTACCCCCAGACCATCAAGCTGCTGAATAGACACCACTAGTAAGCTGTTTCTACCCCCAGACCATCAGGCTGCTGAATAGACACCACTAGTCAGCTGTTTCTACCCCAGACCATCAGACTGCTGAATAGACACCACTAGTCAGCTGTTTCTACCATCAGGCTGCTGAATAGACACCACTAGTCAGCTGTTTCTACCCCCAGACCATCAGACTGCTGAATAGACACCACTAGTCAGCTGTTTCTACCTCCAGACCATCAGACTGCTGAATAGACACCACTAGTCAGCTGTTTCTACCCCCAGACCATCAGGCTGCTGAATAGACACCACTAGTCAGCTGTTTCTACCCCCAGACCACCAGGCTGCTGAATAGACACCACTAGTCAGCTGTTTCTACCTCCAGACCATCAGGCTGTTGAATAGACACCACTAGTCAGCTGTTTCTACCCCCAGACCATCAGGCTGCTGAATAGACACCACTAGTCAGCTGTTTCTACCATCAGGCTGCTGAATAGACACCACTAGTCAGCTGTTTCTACCATCAGGCTGCTGAATAGACACCACTAGTCAGCTGTTTCTGCCATCAGGCTGCTGAATAGACACCACTAGTCAGCTGTTTCTACCTCCAGACCATCAGACTGCTGAATAGACACCACTAGTCAGCTGTTTCTACCCCCAGACCATCAGACTGCTGAATAGACACCACTAGTCAGCTGTTTCTACCCCCAGACCATCAGGCTGCTGAATAGACACCACTAGTCAGCTGTTTCTATCCCCAGACCATCAGGCTGTTGAATAGACACCATGGTAGATCTATGGTTTTCTGAATGGTGTAACGATGATTTACTGGGAAAGGTTGATCTATGGTTGTCTGAATGGTGGAATAAATGTATCCACACATGCACAGTATACATGTTTGAAGTCCTCCAATCAGGGATGAGGGTTGGAATGTGAGCTGATCCTTGTAGTTTAACGCTGTGAAAGGTGTGTTTGTTGATCCTGATGGCTTCCTAATGGTGTCTGTCTGTCTGTCTGTCTGTCTGTCTGTCTGTCTGTCTGTCTGTCTGTCTGTCTGTCTGTCTGTCTGTCTGTCTGTCTGTCTGTCTGTCTGTCTGTCTGTCTGTCTTTTTGACTGTCTTTCTTTTTGACTGTCTGTCTGTCTGTCTGTCTGTCTGTCTGTCTGTCTGTCTGTCTGTCTGTCTGTCTGTCTGTCTGTCTTTTTGACTGTCTTTCTTTTTGACTGTCTGTCTGTCTGGTGTGTTTGTGGTGTGTTTGTGGTGTGTTTGTGGTGTGTGAGGAACAGTTAACAGATGTCAATAGAACTATTGAACAGGTCACAACCCCTTTCGACAGTCTCTTTTAAAAAGAAGTGACTGCTTCTAGTTTTATATGTTATAGACATTTTCTTAGCAGAGAAGGGTTCTTAAGTAAGAACTAAATTTACTCTGACGCTGAACTGAGAGAAGCTTCGGGGGCACACACACACACACACACACACACACACACACACACACACACACACACACACACACACACACACACACACACACACACACACACACTCCTGGTACTTGTAATTTGTACTTGTCTGTTGAACACCATTCTAATACATAATTCAACATGTTGAACACCTTTCTAATCCATGATTCTACATGTTGAACACACCATTCTAATCCATGATTCTACATGTTGAACACACCATTCTAATCCATGATTCTACATGTTGAACACACCATTCTAATCCATTATTCTACATGTTGAACACACCATTCTAATCCATGATTCTACATGTTGAACACCATTCTAACCCATGATTCTACATGTTGAACACACCATTCTAATCCATGATTCTACATGTTGAACACACCATTCTAATCCATGATTCTACATGTTGAACACACCATTCTAACCCATGATTCTACATGTTGAACACACCATTCTAATCCATGATTCTACATGTTGAACACCATTCTAAACAATGATTCTACATGTTGAACACCATTCTAATCCATGATTCTACATGTTGAAAACCATTCTAAACAATGATTCTACATGTTGAACACCATTGTAAACCATGATTCTCCATGTTGAACACACCATTCTAAACCATGATTCTACATGTTGAACACCATTCTAAACCATGATTCTACATGTTGAACACACCATTCTAAACCATGATTCTACATGTTGAACACCATTCTAAACCTTAATTTACATGTTGAACACACCATTCTAATCCATTATTCTACATGTTGAACACATCATTCTAAACCATGATTCTCCATGTTGAACACACCATTCTAATCCGTGATTCTACATGTTGAACACCATTCTAATCCATGATTCTACATGTTGAACACCTTTCTAATCCATGATTCTACATGTTGAACACACCATTCTTTTCCATTATTCTACATGTTGAACACACCATTCTAATCCATGATTCTCCATGTTGAACACATCATTCTAATCCATGATTCTACATGTTGAACACACCATTCTAATCCATTATTCTACATGTTGAACACACCATTCTAATCCATTATTCTACATGTTGAACACACCATTCTAATCCATGATTCTACATGTTGAACACACCATTCTTTTCCATTATTCTACATGTTGAACACACCATTCTAATCCATTATTCTACATGTTGAACACACCATTCTAATCCATGATTCTACATGTTGAACACACCATTCTAATCCATTATTCTACATGTTGAACACACCATTCTAATCCATGATTCTACATGTTGAACACACCATTCTAATCCATGATTCTACATGTTGAACACACCATTCTAATCCGTGATTCTACATGTTGAACACACCATTCTAAACCATGATTCTACATGTTGAACACCATTCTAAACCATGATTCTCCATGTTGAACACACCATTCTAAACCATGATTCTACATGTTGAACACCATTCTAAACCATGATTCTACATGTTGAACACACCATTCTACACCATGATTCTACATGTTGAACACCATTCTAAACCATGATTCTACATGTTGAACACACCATTCTAAACCATGATTCTACATGTTGAACACCATTCTAAACCATGATTCTCCATGTTGAACACCATTCTAAACCATGATTCTACATGTTGAACACATCATTCTAATCCGTGATTCTATATGTTGAACACACCATTCTAAACCATGATTCTCCATGTTGAACACACCATTCTAAAACATGATTCTACATGTTGAACACACCATTCTAAACCATGATTCTCCATGTTGAACACCATTCTAAACCATGATTCTACATGTTGAACACACCATTCTAAAACATGATTCTCCATGTTGAACACACCATTCTAATCCATGATTTTACGTTTCGAACACCATTCTAATCCGTGATTCTACATGTTGAACACCATTCTAAACCATGATTCTCCATGTTGAACACCATTCTAAACCATGATTCTACATGTTGAACACACCATTCTAAAACATGATTCTCCATGTTGAACACACCATTTTAATCCATGATTTTATGTTTCGAACACCATTCTAATCCGTGATTCTCCATGTTGAACACCATTCTAAACCATAATTGTACATGTTGAACACACCATTCTAATCCATGATTCTACATGTTGAACACAACATTCTAATCCATGATTCTACATGTTGAACACACCATTCTAATCCATTATTCTACATGTTGAACACCATTCTAATCCATGATTCTCCATGTTGAACACACCATTCTAAACCATGATTCTACATGTTGAACACACCATTCTAATCCATTATTCTACATGTTGAACACCATTCTACACCATGATTCTACATGTTGAACACACCATTCTACACCATGATTCTACATGTTGAACACACCATTCTACACCATGATTCTACATGTTGAACACACCATTCTACACCATGATTCTACATGTTGAACACACCATTCTACACCATGATTCTACATGTTGAACACCATTCTAAACCATGATTCTCCATGTTGAACACCATTCTAAACCATGATTCTACATGTTGAACACATCATTCTAATCCGTGATTCTATATGTTGAACACACCATTCTAAACCATGATTCTCCATGTTGAACACACCATTCTAAAACATGATTCTACATGTTGAACACACCATTCTAAACCATGATTCTCCATGTTGAACACCATTCTAAACCATGATTCTACATGTTGAACACACCATTCTAAAACATGATTCTCCATGTTGAACACACCATTCTAATCCATGATTTTACGTTTCGAACACCATTCTAATCCGTGATTCTACATGTTGAACACCATTCTAAACCATGATTCTCCATGTTGAACACCATTCTAAACCATGATTCTACATGTTGAACACACCATTCTAAAACATGATTCTCCATGTTGAACACACCATTTTAATCCATGATTTTATGTTTCGAACACCATTCTAATCCGTGATTCTCCATGTTGAACACCATTCTAAACCATAATTGTACATGTTGAACACACCATTCTAATCCATGATTCTACATGTTGAACACACCATTCTAATCCATGATTCTACATGTTGAACACACCATTCTAATCCATTATTCTACATGTTGAACACCATTCTAATCCATGATTCTCCATGTTGAACACACCATTCTAAACCATGATTCTACATGTTGAACACACCATTCTAATCCATTATTCTACATGTTGAACACCATTCTACACCATGATTCTACATGTTGAACACACCATTCTACACCATGATTCTACATGTTGAACACACCATTCTACACCATGATTCTACATGTTGAACACACCATTCTACACCATGATTCTACATGTTGAACACACCATTCTACACCATGATTCTACATGTTGAACACCATTCTAAACCATGATTCTCCATGTTGAACACCATTCTAAACCATGATTCTACATGTTGAACACATCATTCTAATCCGTGATTCTACATGTTGAACACACCATTCTAAAACATGATTCTCCATGTTGAACACACCATTCTAAAACATGATTCTACATGTTGAACACACCATTCTAAACCATGATTCTCCATGTTGAACACCATTCTAAACCATGATTCTACATGTTGAACACACCATTCTAAAACATGATTCTCCATGTTGAACACACCATTCTAATCCATGATTTTACGTTTCGAACACCATTCTAATCCGTGATTCTACATGTTGAACACCATTCTAAACCATGATTCTCCATGTTGAACACCATTCTAAACCATGATTCTACATGTTGAACACACCATTCTAAAACATGATTCTCCATGTTGAACACACCATTTTAATCCATGATTTTACGTTTCGAACACCATTCTAATCCGTGATTCTCCATGTTGAACACCATTCTAATCCGTGATTCTACATGTTGAACACCATTCTAAACCATAATTGTACATGTTGAACACACAATTCTAATACATTATTCTACATGTTGAACACCATTCTAATCCATGATTCTACATGTTGAACACCTTTCTAATCCATGATTCTACATGTTGAACACACCATTCTAATCCATGATTCTACATGTTGAACACACCATTCTACACCATGATTCTACATGTTGAACACACCATTCTACACCATGATTCTACATGTTGAACACACCATTCTACACCATGATTCTACATGTTGAACACACCATTCTACACCATGATTCTACATGTTGAACACACCATTCTACACCATGATTCTACATGTTGAACACACCATTCTAATCCATTATTCTACATGTTGAACACCATTCTAATCCATGATTCTCCATGTTGAACACCATTCTAAACCATGATTCTACATGTTGAACACACCATTCTAATCCATTATTCTGTTTTGTTCGATAATGTGCATATTTATTTCCAAAAATCTCAGTTTACATTGGCGCGTTACGTGCAGTAATGTTTTGATTCCAAAACATCCGGTGATTTTGCAGATAGCCACAGAAATCGCAGAAATACTCATAATAAACATTAATAAAAGATACAAGTGTTATTCACAGAATTAAAGATAGACTTCTCCTTAACTTCTTGTGGCTGAAGGGGCAGTATTGAGTAGCTTGGATGAAAGGTGCACAGAGTAAACGGCCTGCTCCTCAGTAAACGGCCTGCTCCTCAGTAAACGGCCAGCTCCTCAGTAAACGGCCTGCTCTTCAGTAAACGGCCTGCTCCTCAGTAAACGGCCTGCTCCTCAGTAAACGGCCTGCTCCTCAGTAAACGGCCTGCTCCTCAGTAAACAGCCTGCTCCTCAGTAAACGGCCTGCTCCTCAGTAAACGGCCTGCTCTTCAGTAAACGGCCTGCTCTTCAGTAAACGGCCTGCTCCTCAGTAAACAGCCTGCTCCTCAGTAAACGGCCTGCTCCTCAGTAAACGGCCTGCTCCTCAGTAAACGGCCTGCTCTTCAGTAAACGGCCTGCTCCTCAGTAAACGGCCTGCTCCTCAGTAAACGGCCTGCTCCTCAGTAAACGGCCTGCTCCTCAGTAAACGGCCTGCTCTTCAGTAAACGGCCTGCTCCTCAGTAAACGGCCTGCTCTTCAGTAAACGGCCTGCTCTTCAGTAAACGGCCTGCTCCTCAGTAAACGGCCTGCTCCTCAGTAAACGGCCTGCTCCTCAGTAAACGGCCTGCTCTTCAGTAAACGGCCTGCTCTTCAGTAAACGGCCTGCTCTTCAGTAAACAGCCTGCTCCTCAGTAAACAGCCTGCTCTTCAGTAAACAGCCTGCTCCTCAGTTAACAGCCTGCTCCTCAGTAAACGGCCTGCTCCTCAGTAAACGGCCTGCTCCTCAGTAAACGGCCTGCTCTTCAGTAAACAGCCTGCTCCTCAGTAAACGGCCTGCTCCTCAGTAAACGGCCTGCTCTTCAGTAAACGGCCAGCTCCTCAGTAAACGGCCTGCTCCTCAGTAAACTGCCTGCTCCTCAGTAAACGGCCTGCTCTTCAGTAAACGGCCTGCTCTTCAGTAAACGGCCTGCTCCTCAGTAAACGGCCTGCTCCTCAGTAAACAGCCTGCTCTTCAGTAAACGGCCTGCTCCTCAGTAAACGGCCTGCTCCTCAGTAAACGGCCTGCTCTTCAGTAAACGGCCTGCTCCTCAGTAAACGGCCTGCTCCTCAGTAAACGGCCTGCTCTTCAGTAAACGGCCTGCTCCTCAGTAAACGGCCTGCTCCTCAGTAAACGGCCTGCTCCTCAGTAAACGGCCTGCTCCTCAGTAAACAGCCTGCTCTTCAGTAAACGGCCTGCTCTTCAGTAAACAGCCTGCTCTTCAGTAAACGGCCTGCTCTTCAGTAAACGGCCTGCTCTTCAGTAAACGGCCTGCTCCTCAGTAAACGGCCTGCTCCTCAGTAAACATCCTGCTCCTCAGTAAACGGCCTGCTCTTCAGTAAACGGCCTGCTCTTCAGTAAACGGCCTGCTCCTCAGTAAACGGCCTGCTCTTCAGTAAACGGCCTGCTCCTCAGTAAACGGCCTGCTCCTCAGTAAACGGCCTGCTCTTCAGTAAACGGCCTGCTCTTCAGTAAACGGCCTGCTCTTCAGTAAACGGCCTGCTCCTCAGTAAACGGCCTGCTCTTCAGTAAACAGCCTGCTCTTCAGTAAACGGCCTGCTCCTCAGTAAACGGCCTGCTCTTCAGTAAACGGCCTGCTCCTCAGTAAACGGCCTGCTCTTCAGTAAACAGCCTGCTCTTCAGTAAACGGCCTGCACTTCAGTAAACGGCCTGCTCCTCAGTAAACGGCCTGCTCTTCAGTAAACGGCCTGCTCCTCAGTAAACGGCCTGCTCCTCAGTAAACAGCCTGCTCTTCAGTAAACGGCCTGCTCCTCAGTAAACAGCCTGCTCTTCAGTAAACGGCCTGCTCCTCAGTAAACGGCCTGCTCTTCAGTAAACGCTGTCCTCAGTAAACGGCCTGCTCTTCAGTAAACGGCCTGCTCCTCAGTAACGGCCTGCTCCTCAGTAAACGGCCTGCTCTTCAGTAAACGGCCTGCTCCTCAGTAAAACGGCCTGCTCCTCAGTAAACGGCCCTGCTCCTTCAGTAAACGGGCCTGCTCTTCAGTAAAAGGCCTGCTCCTCAGTAAACGGCCTGCTCCTCAGTAAACAGCCTGCTCTTCAGTAAACGGGCCTGCTCCTCAGTAAACGGCCTGCTCCTTCAGTAAACGGCCTGCTCCTCAGTAAACGGCCTGCTCCTCAGTAAACGGCCTGCTCCTCAGTAAACGGCCTGCTCTTCAGTAAACGGCCTGCTCTTCAGTAAACGGGCCTGCCTGCTCCTCAGTAAACGGCCCTGCTCTTCAGTAAACGGCCTGCTCCTCAGTAAACGGCCTGCTCTTCAGTAAACGGCCTGCTCCTTCAGTAAACAGGCCTGCTCCTTCAGTAACGGCCTGCTCTTCAGTAAACGGCCTGCTCTTCAGTAAACGGCCTGCTCTTCAGTAAACGGCCTGCTCCTCAGTAAACGGCCTGCTCCTCAGTAAACGGCCTGCTCTTCAGTAAACGGCCTGCTCCTCAGTAAACAGCCTGCTCTTCAGTAAACGGCCTGCTCCTCAGTAAACAGCCTGCTCTTCAGTAAACGGCCTGCTCCTCAGTAAACAGGCCTGCTCTTCAGTAAACGGGCCTGCTCCTCAGTAAACAGGCCTGCTCTTCAGTAAACGGCCTGCTCTTCAGTAAACGGCCTGCTCTTCAGTAAACGGCCCTGCTCCTCAGTAAACGGCCTGCTCTTCAGTAAACGGCCTGCTCCTCAGTAAACAGCCTGCTCTTCAGTAAACGGCCTGCTCCTCAGTAAACAGCCTGCTCTTCAGTAAACGGCCTGCTCCTCAGTAAACAGCCTGCTCTTCAGTAAACGGCCTGCTCCTCAGTAAACAGCCTGCTCTTCAGTAAACGGCCTGCTCCTCAGTAAACGGCCTGCTCTTCAGTAAACGGCCTGCTCCTCAGTAAACGGCCTGCTCTTCAGTAAACGGCCTGCTCCTCAGTAAACAGCCTGCTCTTCAGTAAACGGCCTGCTCCTCAGTAAACAGCCTGCTCCTCAGTAAACGGCCTGCTCCTCAGTAAACAGCCTGCTCTTCAGTAAACGGCCTGCTCCTCAGTAAACAGCCTGCTCCTCAGTAAACAGCCTGCTCTTCAGTAAACGGCCTGCTCCTCAGTAAACAGCCTGCTCTTCAGTAAACGGCCTGCTCCTCAGTAAACGGCCTGCTCCTCAGTAAACGGCCTGCTCTTCAGTAAACGGCCTGCTCCTCAGTAAACAGCCTGCTC
>NW_024060515.1:0-23888 GCF_016432855.1 Salvelinus namaycush | reverse complement strand
GGAGGAGGGGTGATGGGGGAGATAGAGAGAGGAACAGGGAGGAGGAGGGGTGATGGGGGGGAACAGAGAGAGGAACAGGGAGGAGGAGGGGTGATGGGGGGAACAGAGAGAGGAACAGGGAGGAGGAGGGGTGATGGGGGGAACAGAGAGAGGTACAGGGAGGAGGAGGGGTGATGGGGGAGATAGAGAGAGGAACAGGGAGGAGGAGGAGGGGTGATGGGGGGGAACAGAGAGAGGAACAGGGAGGAGGAGGGGTGATGGGGGGGAACAGGGAGGAGGAGGGGTGATGGGGGAGATAGAGAGGGGAACAGGGAGGAGTACAGGTGAAATGTACTGATGTATGGCATATATTTAATTGTTTTATCAAGTATTTCTACTTGGAGGTGGGTAGTTAGGTGGAGAGGGAACCAGGAAAAACTCTGGGCCTTTAACCAGATCTCAGAGAGAAAACTCCTGGATCTATACATAGTACACCTATCTAAAGGACATGACCCTTTGTAACCAGTACTTTACCTGTTACTATGAGTCAAGCTGTACCAGTACTTTACCTGTTACTGACTATGAGTCAAGCTGTACCAGTACTTTACCTGTTACTATGAGTCAAGCTGTACCAGTACTTTACCTGTTACTGACTATGAGTCAAGCTGTACCAGTACTTTACCTGTTACTATGAGTCAAGATGTACCAGTACTTTACCTTTTACTATGAGTCAAGCTGTACCAGTACTTTACCTGTTACTATGAGTCAAACTGTACCAGTACTTTACCTGTTACTGACTATGAGTCAAGCTGTACCAGTACTTTACCTGTTACTGACTATGAGTCAAGCTGTACCAGTACTTTACCTGTTACTGACTATGAGTCAAGCTGTACCAGTACTTTACCTGTTACTATGAGTCAAGCTGTACCAGTACGTTACCTGTTACTGACTATGAGTCAAGCTGTACCAGTACTTTACCTGTTACTATGAGTCAAGCTGTACCAGTACTTTACCTGTTACTATGAGTCAAGCTGTACCAGTACTTTACCTGTTACTATGAGTCAAGCTGTACCAGTACTTTACCTGTTACTGACTATGAGTCAAGCTGTACCAGTACTTTACCTGTTACTGACTATGAGTCAAGCTGTACCAGTACTTTACCTGTTACTATGAGTCAAGCTGTACCAGTACTTTACCTGTTACTATGAGTCAAGCTGTACCAGTACTTTACCTGTTACTGACTATGAGTCAAGCTGTACCAGTACTTTACCTGTTACTATGAGTCAAACTGTACCAGTACTTTAGCTGTTACTGACTACGAGTCAAGCTGTACCAGTACTTTACCTGTTACTATGAGTCAAGCTGTACCAGTACTTTACCTGTTACTATGAGTCAAGCTGTACCAGTACTTTAGCTGTTACTGACTATGAGTCAAGCTGTACCAGTACTTTAGCTGTTACTGACTATGAGTCAAGCTGTACCAGTACTTTAGCTGTTACTGACTATGAGTCAAGCTGTACCAGTACTTTACCTGTTACTGACTATGAGTCAAGCTGTACCAGTACTTTAGCTGTTACTGACTATGAGTCAAGCTGTACCAGTACTTTAGCTGTTACTGACTATGAGTCAAGCTGTACCAGTACTTTACCTGTTACTATGAGTCAAGCTGTACCAGTACTTTACCTGTTACTGACTATGAGTCAAGCTGTACCAGTACTTTAGCTGTTACTGACTATGAGTCAAGCTGTACCAGTACTTTACCTGTGACTATGAGTCAAGCTGTACTAGTACTTTACCTGTTACTGACTATGAGTCAAGCTGTACCAGTACTTTACCTGTTACTATGAGTCAAGCTGTACCAGTACTTTACCTGTTACTATGAGTCAAACTGTACCAGTACTTTAGCTGTTACTGACTATGAGTCAAGCTGTACCAGTACTTTACCTGTTACAATGAGTCAAGCTGTACCAGTACATTACCTGTTACTATGAGTCAAGCTGTACCAGTACTTTACCTGTTACTGACTATGTGTCAAGCTGTACCAGTACTTTACCTGTTACTATGAGTCAAGCTGTACCAGTACATTACCTGTTACTATGAGTCAAGCTGTACCAGTACGTTACCTGTTACTATGAGTCAAGCTGTACCAGTACGTTACCTGTTACTAAGAGTCAAGCTGTACCAGTACTTTACCTGTTACAATGAGTCAAGCTGTACCAGTACTTTACCTGTTACAATGAGTCAAGCTGTACCAGTACTTTACCTGTTACAATGAGTCAAGCTGTACCAGTACTTTACCTGTTACTATGAGTCAAACTGTACCAGTACTTTACCTGTTACTGACTATGAGTCAAGCTGTACCAGTACTTTACCTGTTACTATGAGTCAAGCTGTACCAGTACTTTACCTGTTACTGACTATGAGTCAAGCTGTACCAGTACTTTACCTGTTACTATGAGTCAAGCTGTACCAGTACTTTACCTGTTACTATGAGTCAAACTGTACCAGTACTTTACCTGTTACTGACTATGAGTCAAGCTGTACCAGTACTTTACCTGTTACTATGAGTCAAACTGTACCAGTACTTTAGCTGTTACTGACTATGAGTCAAGCTGTACCAGTACTTTACCTGTTACTATGAGTCAAGCTGTACCAGTACTTTACCTGTTACTATGAGTCAAGCTGTACCAGTACTTTACCTGTTACTATGAGTCAAGCTGTACCAGTACTTTACCTGTTACTATGAGTCAAGCTGTACCAGTACTTTACCTGTTACTGACTATGAGTCAAGCTGTACCAGTACTTTAGCTGTTACTGACTATGAGTCAAGCTGTACCAGTACTTTAGCTGTTACTGACTATGAGTCAAGCTGTACCAGTACTTTAGCTGTTACTGACTATGAGTCAAGCTGTACCAGTACTTTAGCTGTTACTGACTATGAGTCAAGCTGTACCAGTACTTTAGCTGTTACTGACTATGAGTCAAGCTGTACCAGTACTTTACCTGTTACTATGAGTCAAGCTGTACCAGTACTTTACCTGTTACTGACTATGAGTCAAGCTGTACCAGTACTTTAGCTGTTACTATGAGTCAAGCTGTACCAGTACTTTACCTGTTACTGACTATGAGTCAAGCTGTACCAGTACTTTAGCTGTTACTGACTATGAGTCAAGCTGTACCAGTACTTTACCTGTTACAATGAGTCAAGCTGTACCAGTACTTTACCTGTTACAATGAGTCAAGCTGTACCAGTACTTTACCTGTTACAATGAGTCAAGCTGTACCAGTACATTACCTGTTACTATGAGTCAAGCTGTACCAGTACTTTACCTGTTACTGACTATGTGTCAAGCTGTACCAGTACATTACCTGTTACTATGAGTCAAGCTGTACCAGTACGTTACCTGTTACTAAGAGTCAAACTGTACCAGTACTTTACCTGTTACAATGAGTCAAGCTGTACCAGTACTTTACCTGTTACAATGAGTCAAGCTGTACCAGTACTTTACCTGTTACTATGAGTCAAGCTGTACCAGTACTTTACCTGTTACTATGAGTCAAGCTGTACCAGTACATTACCTGTTACTATGAGTCAAGCTGTACCAGTACGTTACCTGTTACTATGAGTCAAGCTGTACCAGTACGTTACCTGTTACTAAGAGTCAAGCTGTACCAGTACTTTACCTGTTACAATGAGTCAAGCTGTACCAGTACTTTACCTGTTACAATGAGTCAAGCTGTACCAGTACTTTACCTGTTACAATGAGTCAAGCTGTACCAGTACTTTACCTGTTACTATGAGTCAAACTGTACCAGTACTTTACCTGTTACTGACTATGAGTCAAGCTGTACCAGTACTTTACCTGTTACTATGAGTCAAGCTGTACCAGTACTTTACCTGTTACTGACTATGAGTCAAGCTGTACCAGTACTTTACCTGTTACTATGAGTCAAGCTGTACCAGTACTTTACCTGTTACTATGAGTCAAGCTGTACCAGTACTTTACCTGTTACTATGAGTCAAACTGTACCAGTACTTTACCTGTTACTATGAGTCAAACTGTACCAGTACTTTAGCTGTTACTGACTATGAGTCAAGCTGTACCAGTACTTTACCTGTTACTATGAGTCAAGCTGTACCAGTACTTTACCTGTTACTGACTATGAGTCAAGCTGTACCAGTACTTTAGCTGTTACTGACTATGAGTCAAGCTGTACCAGTACTTTAGCTGTTACTGACTATGAGTCAAGCTGTACCAGTACTTTACCTGTTACTGACTATGAGTCAAGCTGTACCAGTACTTTAGCTGTTACTGACTATGAGTCAAGCTGTACCAGTACTTTACCTGTTACTGACTATGAGTCAAGCTGTACCAGTACTTTACCTGTTACTATGAGTCAAGCTGTACCAGTACTTTACCTGTTACTGACTATGAGTCAAGCTGTACCAGTACTTTAGCTGTTACTATGAGTCAAGCTGTACCAGT
Organism: Salvelinus namaycush; assembly: GCF_016432855.1. Classification (NCBI taxonomy): domain Eukaryota; kingdom Metazoa; phylum Chordata; class Actinopteri; order Salmoniformes; family Salmonidae; genus Salvelinus; species Salvelinus namaycush. The sequence goes on along the minus strand of NW_024060515.1, from coordinate 19,422 downwards.
ACTTTACCTGTTACTGACTATGAGTCAAGCTGTACCAGTACTTTAGCTGTTACTGACTATGAGTCAAGCTGTACCAGTACTTTAGCTGTTACTGACTATGAGTCAAGCTGTACCAGTACTTTACCTGTTACAATGAGTCAAGCTGTACCAGTACTTTACCTGTTACAATGAGTCAATCTGTACCAGTACTTTAGCTGTTACTGACTATGAGTCAAGCTGTACCAGTACTTTAGCTGTTACTGACTATGAGTCAAGCTGTACCAGTACTTTAGCTGTTACTGACTATGAGTCAAGCTGTACCAGTACTTTACCTGTGACTATGAGTCAAGCTGTACTAGTACTTTACCTGTTACTGACTATGAGTCAAGCTGTACCAGTACTTTAGCTGTTACTGACTATGAGTCAAGCTGTACCAGTACTTTACCTGTTACAATGAGTCAAGCTGTACCAGTACATTACCTGTTACTATGAGTCAAGCTGTACCAGTACTTTACCTGTTACTGACTATGTGTCAAGCTGTACCAGTACATTACCTGTTACTATGAGTCAAGCTGTACCAGTACTTTACCTGTTACTGACTATGAGTCAAGCTGTACCAGTACTTTACCTGTTACTAAGAGTCAAGCTGTAGCAGTACTTTACCTGTTACAATGAGTCAAGCTGTACCAGTACTTTACCTGTTACAATGAGTCAAGCTGTACCAGTACTTTACCTGTTACTATGAGTCAAGCTGTACCAGTACTTTACCTGTTACTATGAGTCAAGCTGTACCAGTACATTACCTGTTACTATGAGTCAAGCTGTACCAGTACGTTACCTGTTACTATGAGTCAAGCTGTACCAGTACGTTACCTGTTACTAAGAGTCAAGCTGTACCAGTACTTTACCTGTTACAATGAGTCAAGCTGTACCAGTACTTTACCTGTTACAATGAGTCAAGCTGTACCAGTACTTTACCTGTTACAATGAGTCAAGCTGTACCAGTACTTTACCTGTTACTATGAGTCAAACTGTACCAGTACTTTACCTGTTACTGACTATGAGTCAAGCTGTACCAGTACATTACCTGTGCCATGGTCCCAGAGAAGGCCTCTCTGTCCTCCTGTCCAGGCCTCAACCTGCGATCGTGATCCAGTCGGAACTGCATCTCTGCCCCAGCTGTGTCGCGTAGCTGTACCCCCCCCCCCCCAAAAAAAACATTAACCGGACAACACACAGTAACCCTCAGAGCTGTACCCCTCAACACAGTAACCCTCAGAGCTGTACACCTCAACACAGTAACCCTCAGAGCTGTACCCCTCAACACAGTAACCCTCAGAGCTGTACCCCTCAACACAGTAACCCTCAGAGCTGTACCCCTCAACACAGTAACCCTCAGAGCTGTACCCCTCAACACAGTAACCCTCAGAGCTGTACCCCTCAACACAGTAACCCTCAGAGCTGTACACCTCAACACAGTAACCCTCAGAGCTGTACCCCTCAACACAGTAACCCTCAGAGCTGTACACCTCAACACAGTAACCCTCAGAGCTGTACCCCTCAACACAGTAACCCTCAGAGCTGTACCCCGCCACACAGTAACCCTCAGAGCTGTACACCTCAACACAGTAACCCTCAGAGCTGTACCCCTCAACACAGTAACCCTCAGAGCTGTACCCCTCAACACAGTAACCCTCAGAGCTGTACCCCTCAACACAGTAACCCTCAGAGCTGTACACCTCAACACAGTAACCCTCAGAGCTGTACCCCTCAACACAGTAACCCTCAGAGCTGTACACCTCAACACAGTAACCCTCAGAGCTGTACCCCTCAACACAGTAACCCTCAGAGCTGTACCCCTCAACACAGTAACCCTCAGAGCTGTACCCCTCAACACAGTAACCCTCAGAGCTGTACCCCTCAACACAGTAACCCTCAGAGCTGTACCCCTCAACACAGTAACCCTCAGAGCTGTACCCCTCAACACAGTAACCCTCAGAGCTGTACACCTCAACACAGTAACCCTCAGAGCTGTACCCCTCAACACAGTAACCCTCAGAGCTGTACACCTCAACACAGTAACCCTCAGAGCTGTACACCTCAACACAGTAACCCTCAGAGCTGTACACCTCAACACAGTAACCCTCAGAGCTGTACCCCTCAACACAGTAACCCTCAGAGCTGTACACCTCAACACAGTAACCCTCAGAGCTGTACACCTCAACACAGTAACCCTCAGAGCTGTACCCCTCAACACAGTAACCCTCAGAACAGGCCAAACACAGCTCGATAATAGCCTGGGCACCAATGTTTCCAATGAGTGAAATGTCAGCTAAACAGACTGGTAGCCAGGCTAACTCCACAATGGGCAAATGCTTACTTGAAATCTGTGGGCATAACTCGAGATTTACCATTGACGTCAATGCTAAAACAAAAAATACATGCATGAACCTCAAGTTTGACTCTATGTGTAAAAGTTGTGCCTTTCATAATGCCTTGAGTGACATCTAAGGGTTGCAAAAGTCTGGTAACTTTTCCCAAATTCCCAGAAATCCCAGTTAGAAGATTGCCCGGAATCAGAAGGGAATAATAGTAATTACAGTAGGTACAGAGTTACAGTAGTGTTAATGTAATAGTAATTACAGTAGTTACAGAATTACAGTAGTGTTAATGTAATAGTAATTACAGTAGTTACAGAATTACAGTAGTGTTAATGTAATAGTAAATACAGTAGTTACAGAATTACAGTAGTGTAAATGTAACAGTAGTTACAGAATTACAGTAGTGTTAATGTAATAGTAAATACAGTAGTTACAGAATTACAGTAGTGTAAATGTAACAGTAGTTACAGTAGTTACAGAATTACAGTAGTGTTAATGTAATAGTAAATACAGTAGTTACAGAATTACAGTAGTGTAAATGTAATAGTAATTACAGTAGTTACAGAATTACAGTAGTGTTAATGTAATAGTAATTACAGTAGTTACAGAATTACAGTAGTGTTAATGTAATAGTAATTACAGTAGTTACATAATTACAGTAGTGTTAATGTAATAGTAATTACAGTACGTACAGAATTACAGTAGTGTAAATGTAATAGTAATTACAGTAGGTACAGAATTACAGTAGTGTTAATGTAATAGTAATTACAGTAGGTACAGAATTACAGTAGTGTAAATGTAATAGTAATTACAGTAGTTACATAATTACAGTAGTGTTAATGTAATAGTAAATACAGTAGTTACATAATTACAGTAGTGTTAATGTAATAGTAATTACAGTAGGTACAGAATTACAGTAGTGTTAATGTAATAGTAAATACAGTAGTTACAGAATTACAGTAGTGTTAATGTAATAGTAATTACAGTAGTTACAGAATTACAGTAGTGTTAATGTAATAGTAAATACAGTAGTTACAGAATTACAGTAGTGTAAATGTAATAGTAATTACAGTAGGTACAGAATTACAGTAGTGTTAATGTAATAGTAATTACAGTAGTTACATAATTACAGTAGTGTTAATGTAATAGTAATTACAGTAGTTACATAATTACAGTAGTGTTAATGTAATAGTAATTACAGTAGGTACAGAATTACAGTAGTGTTAATGTAATAGTAATTACAGTAGGTACAGAATTACAGTAGTGTTAATGTAATAGTAATTACAGTAGTTAAATGTAACAGGAAATCCGGACCAGGATTTCTGGAAAACCAGGACATTTTGTGAAAGTTAGTGGGATTAGTATTATCTAGATACCTACAGACTCTACAGAACAGTACTCCATCAGTCATCATTAAACCCTCAGTATTATCTAGATACCTACAAACTGTACTGTACAGTACTCCATCAGTCATCATTAAACCCTCAGGATTATCTAGATACCTACAGACTCTACAGTACAGTACTCCATCAGTCATCATTAAACCCTCAGTATTATCTAGATACCTACAGACTCTACAGTACAGTACTCCATCAGTCATCATTAAACCCTCAGGATTATCTAGATACCTACAGACAGTACAGTACAGTACTCCATCCTTCATCATTAAACCTACAGACTTATTATGGGACTGTGTTCTATTGGGACTGTGTCCTAATGGGACTGTGTCCTTATGGGACTGTGTTCTAATGGGACTGTGTTCTTATGGGACTGTGTTCTAATGGGACTGTGTTCTTAGGGGACTGTGTTCTTATGGGACTGTGTTCTTAGGGGACTGTGTTCTTAGGGGACTGTGTTCTTATGGGACTGTGTTCTAATGGGACTGTGTTCTTAGGGGACTGTGTTCTAATGGGACTGTGTTCTTAGGGGACTGTGTTCTTAGGGGACTGTGTTCTTATGGGACTGTGTTCTTATGGGACTGTGTTCTTATGGGACTGTGTTCTAATGGGACTGTGTTCTTAGGGGACTGTGTTCTTAGGGGACTGTGTTCTAATGGGACCGTGTTCTTAGGGGACATGTCTTCAATCCTCATTAGTAGAATTGTCCTGGAATCCCCCCTCTCTCTCCATCTCCCTCTCTCTCTCTCCATTTCTCCTTCCTCTTTCTCTCTCTCTCTCCATCTCCCTCTCTCCCTCCATTCCTTTCTCCTCCCCCTTTCTCTCCCTCTCTGTCAATGTCAAATGTAAATCACACAGAGCACTAATCCTCCTATACCAAAGCTGCTTTTACATCCATCCTCTCATTCATTCACTCTCTCCGCTTCAGAGATTATGTTAGAGGGGAAACTGAAATCCCATATTAGAGAAACCACATCCCTGGTCAGAGTGTTTTTGTCAATGCTATAATTACGTGACACTATGCAGACTTAGAGGCAATATACTTTATGTGACGTAAGGACAATATGGCATGCAAATAGCATGCTTGCTGTGTCATAACATTTTAGAACTTCCTGTATGTCAAGCCAACAGTCAATATGTGACCAGATTCAGGATTGTAGGCTTTTGACGCCAAGTAACGCCTTTTTTCCGAAAATGTGAACTATCATATGCTGTCACGTTCGTCGTAGTGAGGAGACCAAGGCGCAGCGTGATGTGAATATATTCTATTTTAATTAACGAATGAAACACTAAAACAAACTAACAAAACGAACGTGAAGCTATAAATAACTGACATGCAACTACACATAGACAACTACCCACCCAGACAGGTGGGAAAAGGCAACATAAGTATGGTTCTCAATCAGAGACAACGATAGACAGCTGCCTCTGATTGAGAACCACACCCCGGCCAAACACACAGAAATACAAATCATAGACAAAGGAACATAGAATGCCCACCCCAAATCACACCCTGACCAAACCAAAATAGAGACATAAAATGCTCTCTACGGTCAGGGTGTGACATATGCCTTCGTTACAAAACTGGTCTGGGATCTGTTTACAGGAATACAAAATGTTAAATTAGGAGCCTAGTTAAGCCAAGGAGAATGCACTGAGGTTACAGTATGTCGGGAGAAAGTCAGGATCCATGATTGGCTGAGATAACGGAGAGGGGATAATAATAGAGAGGCTACTTGACCCCCTTGCTTTTACATGTCAAATCCTTAAAGAGATGGGTAGGACTAAGGCTTATGAGGGTGTTAACCATGCTAAATGGGTCTAAACACAGAAGAGCTCTGTAGAAAGTGGGACGTTCATGGAAGGGAATTTAATCTCCAACTTGTCTCCAAAGTGGGATAACCCGTTCATTATACTTTCTGTCACAGCCAGAAGAGGACTGGCCCACCCCCTCAGAGCCTGGTTCCTCTCTAGGTTTCTTCCTAGGTTCCCTGCCTTTCTAGGGAGTTTTTCCTAGCCACCGTGCTTCTACATCTGTCACGTTCCTGACCTGTTTTCTGTTGTTTTGTATGTGTTTAGTTGGTCAGGACGTGAGCTGGGTGGGAATTCTATGTTGTGTGTCTAGTTTGTCTGTTTCTATGTCAGCCTAGTGTGGGTTCTCAATCAGAGACAGATGGTAGTCGTTGTCTCTGATTGAGACTCATATATAGGAGGCTTGTTTTGTGTTGGGATTTTGTGGGTGTTTGTTTCCTGTCTCAGTGTTTGTTCTGCACCAGATAGGTCTGTATCGGTTTTGCACGTTTGTTATTTTGTAGGTTGTTTGTAGTGTTTCACTTGTGTTTGTATTAAACATGTTTAACACTAGCCGCGCTGCACTTTGGTCCTCTCCTTCACCCCTGGAAGAAAACCTTCACAGAAACACCCACCAAACCCGGACCAAGCAGCGTGGCAACGGGCAGCAGCAACAGCAGCAGCAGTACAAGGAGGAATGGACATGGGAGGAGATTCTGGACGGAGAGGGACCCTGGGCAGAGCCAGAGGAGTGTCGCCGTCCCAAAGCGGAGCTGGAGGCATCAAAAGCGGAGAGGCGGCATTATGAGGCGCTTGCAAGGCAGAGTGGCTGGAAACCCGAGAGGCTCACCCAAAAATTTCTTGGGGGGGGGGGGCTAAAGGGGAGTGTGGCGAAGCCGGGTTGGATACCTGAGCCAACTCCCCGGGCTTACCGTGGAGTGAGAGGGCGTCGTACCGGTCAGACACCGTGTTATGCGGTAAAGCGCACGGTGTCCCCAGTACGCGTGCTTAGCCCAGTGCGGGCTATTCCACCTTGCCGCACTGGGAGGGCTAGGTTGGGCATCGAGCTGGATGTCATGAAGCCGGCCCAACGTATCTGGCATCCAGTACGTCTCCTCGGGCCGGCGTACATGGCACCAGCCTTACAGGTGGTGTCCCCGGTTCGCCTGCATAGCCCAGTGCGGGTTGTTCCACCTCGCCGCACTGGCAGGGCTACGGGGACCATTCAACCTGGTAAGGTTGGAGAGGCTCGGTGCTCAAGAGCGCGTGTCCTCCTTCACGGTCCGGATTATCCGGCGCCACCTTCCCGCCCCAGCCCAGTACCACCAGTGCCTACACCACGCACCAGGCTTCCAGTGCATCGCCAGAGCCCTGTTCCTCCTCCCCGCACTCGCCCTGAGGTGCGTGCCCTCAGCCCGGTACCTCCAGTTCCGGCACCACGCATCAGGCCTATAGTGCGTCTCAGCCAGCCAGAGTCTGCCGTCTGCCCAGCGGTGCCTGAACTGCCCGTCTGCCCAGCGGTGCCTGAACTGCCCGTCTGCCCAGCGCCGTCTGAGCCATCCGTCTGCCCAGCGCCGTCTGAGCCATCCGTCTGCCCAGCGCCGTCTGAGCCATCCGTCTGCCCAGCGCCGTCTGAGCCATCCGTCTGCTCAGCGCCGTCTGAGCCATCCGTCTGCCCAGCGCCATCTGAGTCATCCGTCTGCCACGAGCCATTAGAGCCGCCCGTCTGTCCCGAGCCATTAGAGCCGCCCGTCTGTCAGGAGCCGCCAGAGCCGTCCGTCAGTCAGGAGCCGCCAGAGCCGCCAGCCAGTCAGGAGCTGCCAGAGCCGCCAGCCAGTCAGGAGCTGCCAGAGCCGCCAGCCAGTCAGGAGCTGCCAGAGACGCCAGCCAGTCAGGAGCTGCCAGAGACGCCAGCCAGTCAGGAGCTGCCAGAGACGCCAGCCAGTCAGGAGCTGCCAGAGACGCCAGCCAGTCAGGAGCTGCCAGAGACGCCAGCCAGTCAGGAGCTGCCAGAGACGCCAGCCAGTCAGGAGCTGCCAGAGACGCCAGCCAGTCAGGAGCTGCCAGCCAGTCAGGAGACGCCAGCCAGTCAGGAGACGCCAGCCAGTCAGGAGCTGCCAGAGACGCCAGCCAGTCAGGAGCTGCCAGAGCTGCCCTACAGTCATGAGCGGCCCTACAGTCATGAGCTGCCCTCCAGTCATGAGCTGCCCTCCAGTCATGAGCTGCCCTCCAGTCATGAGCTGCCCTCCAGTCATGAGCTGCCCTCCAGTCATGAGCTGCCACTCAGTCATGAGCTGCCACTCAGTCCGGAGCTGCCACTAGTCCGGAGTTACCTCTCTGTCCTGGGCTACCTCTCTGTCCTGGGCTACCTCTCTGTCCTGAGCTACCTCTTTGTCCTGAACTACCTCTCTGTCCTGAGTTGTCTCCTCTATTGTAGAGGGGAGTTGGTGAAGGTTCCTGGACCATGGTCGGGGGCGAGGGTCGCCACTCAAGGGACGCTAAGGAGGTGGACAAAGACAATGGTGGAGTGGTGCCCTCGTCCACCGCCGGAGCCGCCACCGCGGACAGATGCCCACCCAGACCCTCCCCTTGAGTTTTAGGGGTGCGCCCGGAGTTCGCACCTTGAGGGGGGGGTTCTGTCACGTTCCTGACCTGTTTTCTGTTGTTTTGTATGTGTTTAGTTGGTCAGGACGTGAGCTGGGTGGGAATTCTATGTTGTGTGTCTAGTTTGTCTGTTTCTATGTCAGCCTAGTGTGGGTTCTCAATCAGAGACAGATGGTAGTCGTTGTCTCTGATTGAGACTCATATATAGGAGGCTTGTTTTGTGTTGGGATTTTGTGGGTGTTTTTTTCCTGTCTCAGTGTTTGTTCTGCACCAGATAGGTCTGTATCGGTTTTGCACGTTTGTTATTTTGTAGGTTGTTTGTAGTGTTTCACTTGTGTTTGTATTAAACATGTTTAACACTAGCCGCGCTGCACTTTGGTCCTCTCCTTCACCCCTGGAAGAAAACCTTTACAACATCTGCATTGGTTGCTGTTTGGGGTTTTAGGCTGGGTTTCTGTATAGCACTTTGAGATATCGGCTGATGTAAGAAGGGCTATATAAATACATTTGATTGATTGATTGTGTGAACTACCATTTAGAAGCTCTGAGTCTGTACTTTAATTTAAAAAAAATGTAATTAATTAATTACATAATCAATCTTGGAAATTTGACATAAGCTCACCTTCTTGACCTCAGTCACATATACAATCATAGTCGATAACATGACATCAAGAAACACATTTAACAGAAATTAGCTCAACTATTGGATATGAGGAGGATTTCTCTCTCCACTGGGATTCTCTGCCTCTAACCCTATTACAGGGGCTGAGTCACTGGCTTACTGGTGCTCTTTCATGCCGTCCCTAGGAGGGGTGCGTCACTTGAGTGGGTTGAGTTACTGACGTGATCTTCCTGTCTGGGTTGGCGGCCCCCCTTGGTTTGTGCTGTGGTGGAGATCTTTGTGGGCTATACTCGGCCTTGTCTCAGGATTGTAAGTTGGTGGTTGAAGATATCCCTCTAGTGGTGTGGGGGCTGTGCTTTGGCAAAGTGGGTGGGGTTATATCCTTCCTGTTTGGCCCTGTCCGGGGGTATCATCGGATGGGGCCACAGTGTCTCCTGACCCCTCCTGTCTCAGCCTCCAGTATTTATGCTGCAGTAGTTTGTGTCGGGGGGCTAGGGTCAGTTGGTTATATCTGGAGTACTTCTCCTGTCTTATCCAGTGTCCTGTGTGAATTTAAGTATGCTCTCTCTAATTCTCTCCTTCTCTCTTTCTTTCTCTCTCTCTCGGAGGACCTGAGCCCTAGGACCATACGTCAGGACTACCGGGCATGATGACTCCTTGCTGTCCCCAGTCCACCTGGCCTTGCTGCTGTTCCAGTTTCAACTGTTCTGCCTGCGGTTATGGAACCCCTACCTGTCCCAGACCTGCTGTTTTCAACTCTTAATGATCGGCTATGAAAAGCCAACTGACATTTATTCCTGATTATTATTTGACCATGCTTGTTATTTATGAACATTTTGAACATCTTGGCCATGTTCTGTTATAATCTCCACCTGGCACAGCCAGAAGAGGACTGGCCACCCCTCATAGCCTGGTTCCTTTCTAGGTTTCTTCCTAGGTTTTGGCCTTTCTAGGGAGTTTTTCCTAGCCACCGTGCTTCTACACCTGCATTGCTTGCTGTTTGGGGTTTTAGGCTGGGTTTCTGTACAGCACTTCGAGATATTAGCTGATGTACGAAGGGCTATATAAAATAAACTTGATTTGATTTGATTTGGTTCTAGTTAAAAACAATACTTGTCAATTCAGAGGTACCAATATAAACAGACAATCAGCAATCTGAAAACAGTCATGTCCTTTCCAAGTAGGGTTAAAAGGGAATCAGAATATCCAGCAAAAACAACCCAATTACAAATCAAAAAGCTGGAAATAAATATTTTGTGGTCAGGGGAGCGACTGTTGTGATTAAAAACAGAACTAAAAATAGAGACAGAAAAAGAGAGAGTGTGAATGACGTGAGAGATCATGCTCATCAGATAACTGTGGGCTGGAGTGTTACCTGATGCCATGTTGGACTGAGTGGCGTTGTGTTAGATAACAACGGACTTCGCTTTAGAGGGTTGAAGTGGGTCGGCGCTGAGAACAGATACTTTTAGCCTATGCTTTTCTAAAGCTCGAGTACTGGTACCAACCCGGCTCTAAAATACAAACCTTGACAGGATAATATTAAAGCTCGAGCACCGGTACCTCCAACCCGGCTCTAAAATACAAACCTTGACAGGATAATATTAAAGCTCGAGCACCGGTACCTCCAACCCGGCTCTAAAATACAAACCTTGACAGGATAATATTAAAGCTCGAGCACCGGTACCTCCAACCCGGCTCTGAAATACAAACCTTGACAGGATAATATTGAAGTGAGACCTGGAACCTTGTTAATTCTAGTTCAACCATTACTATAAAATGTGTCTCCTGTCCTCCACACCTCACCCCCCTGGCTGTAACGGTCGTCGTCGTGACACTGGCCAAAATTTTAAAAAAACGCCACGTTGATCAAGTTTCATGAAGAACATTCAAGAATTTGGCACCTGTACTTGACTCATGTCGAAATCCGTGCCTCTGGAAAGACACGCAGTGAAAGCATTCGAGCTAAGAAATCTTTTCAAAATATCTTAATAACTCTACGCACAATGCCCTTAATCTTTACTTTACACTGTAGTGTAAACTTTACACTGTAGTGTAAACTTTACACTGTAGTGTAAACCTTAGTGTAAACTTTACACAGGTGTGTTCTGTCTGTCCTCATCCAGTCCTACTACAGGGAGAAGGGAGGGGAGGGAGATGAAAGAGGCACTGACCTCAGGTCTTAAAGAAGCCAGGGGGGGCCTGTGGTATTTAGTGTGTCCCAGGATGGCTCCCCTGTTCTGGGCCGGACCCTGAGGAAGACCCCCCTGGTCATGACTCTGGCCCTGGGTCTCCACGGCTCGCTCCTGTCCTAGACGCCACTCCAGCTCATCCCTCGCACCGGACTGTGACTGGGGGGGTGGGGGTCAGGGGGTGACAGGTGAGGGAAGGTGTGTGGGTGTGGGGACAGAGGGGATGGAGGGGGGGGGGGGGGGGGGGGGGGGAGTGCATGAAGCGGATTGGTGGGTAAACGAACAAACGGACGAATGACAATAAACAAACAGCAGGAGGAATTTTTAAAAAGCAAAAAAATAAAAAAGAAGAAGATAAAGCCAAGGGTGGAAAATTCTACTAAAAAACAAAAACAGAACAGACGGGTTAGAGAACTAAAAACGAAAACAAAACAGAGTTAGAGAACGAAGAAAAGAGCAAAGAGAAAGAGCAACTTAAAGACCACGGCGTACGAGAGAGACGAGAAGAGGACTAGAACGAGGATGAACAACATGATGGGTTGAAACATCTGAAGGATGGAGGGAACACAAAGAGAAGGAGAAAAAAAAGAGGGATTGGGGGAGGGGTTGGGGGGGGGGAAAGAATGCAAAAACAATTGGTTATGAAGCGCATGCAATGAGGGATACATGAGTCCAAACCCGACTGCTGCTACACAGAATAGATACCACCGCTGGTTAGCTTCAGCTAACTCCCCACATGCTAAACGCATGCCAGAAGCCCATGCAGTAGAAGCAGTAAGAAAAGATAACGCAGCTTAGATCTTAACTTTACACATGTGAAATGCTTTTATTCTTTAAAACCTTTTCTCAATAGGGGGTGCTGTTTTCACTTTGTAAAAATTTCGTTCCCAAATTAAACTGCCTCGTACTCAATTCTTGCTCGTACAATATGCATATTATTATTACTATTGGATAGAAAACACTCTCTAGTTTCTAAAATCGTTTGAATTATATCTGTGAGTAAAACAGAACTCAAGTTGGAGCAAACTTCCTGTGAGGATGTGAGAAATCTGAAATAAGGCAGGCTGTTCTAGGGTCAGTTTATTAATTTGCATGTCTTCTATTGGTCGAGATGCACTGCATACGCCTTCCCCTAGATGTCAGCAAATAGTGAGAATTGGAATGGAGTTGCTAGGCAGATCTGAGGCCATATAAAGGGTCTTGGAACGTGGGGTGCAGTCTTTTCAACATTCGCCATGACGCAAGACAGACCTCAGGATGGCGTTCTAGAAAGCTCCCGTTATTGGCCTTAGATATATCCGGCTCTGATTTTATTCGATATAGGTGTTAAAGACATCATAATGTTGTTATTTTAAACCGAGTTATATCAGTTTATATCAGTATATTGCGATTTTCGGATATTTCTTTGTGCTGCGTTATAGTGAGTTGGGCACATCTTCGCCACATGGCTAATGTTTACTGCTAATTCCAAAGTTGAAGGCGACAATCTACAACAGAGCAACGATTCCTCTGGACAAAGGACAACTTGCCCAAGATTCTGATGGGAGCTCATCAAAAAGTAAGAAGTATTTATGATGTTAATTCGTTGTTCTGTTGAAAAATGTCAAACTCCTATTCCGCCATTAATTTCGGTGCGGTCTCGCTTTAACGCACGCTGTATGTCGTAGTAACGTTAATTTTAAAAATCTAACACAGCGGTTGCATTAAGAACTAATGTATCTTTCATTTGCTGTCCAACCTGTATTTTTTAGTCAAGTTTATGATTAGTTACTGATTAGATTAGGTGCCTCTCCCAAGATTTCTCCCGACATTTTGTTGGCAGCTTGGCTACTATTCTCATTGTATAACCACGATTTGTGCCGCTAAATATGCACATTTTCGAACAAACTCTATATGTATTGTGTAATATGATGTTATAGGACTGTCATCTGAAGAAGTTTGAGAAGGTTAGTGAAAAAATTAATATCTTTTGCTGGTTTATTCGTTATCGCTATTGTTGGCTTGAATCAATGCTGTTGTGTGGTTGGCTATTGTAGTAAGCTAATATAATGCTATATTGTGTTTTCGCTGTAAAACACTTAAAAAATCTGAAATATTGGCTGGATTCACAAGATCTTTGTCTTTCATTTGCTGTACGCTGTGTATTTTTCATAAATGTTTTATGATGAGTATTTAGGTAATTCACGTTGGTCTCTGTAGTTATTCTAGTTGCTTTGGTGAGAGTTGTGATGGTGAATGCAATGTAAAACTATGATGTATACCTGAAATATGCACATTTTTCTAACAAAACATATGCTATACAATAAATATGTTATCAGACTGTCATCTGATGAAGTTGTTTCTTGGTTAGTGACTATTTATATCTTTATTTGGTCGAAATTGTGATAGCTACCTATGCAGGAAAAAAATGGTGGAGTAAAAAAAGTTGTGTCTTTTGCTATCGTGGTTAGCTAATAGAAATACATATTGTGTCTTCCCTGTAAAACATTTTAAAAATCAGAAATGATGGCTGGATTCACAAGATGTGTATCTTTCATCTGGTGTCTTGGACTTGTGATTTAATGATATTTAGATGCTAGTATTTACTTGTGACGCTATTCTAGTCAGCTTTTTTACTGATGGGGGTGCTCCCGGATCCGGGATTGTGATAAAGTAGAAGTTAAAATAAAATAAAAAGTTAAGTCCCCATATTGTTTTGTCAAGACATATCAAGGTCATTTGCTTATGAATCAACTTCTGTTAGGACAAATCACTTCTCTTTCCTGCTTCTATTCAGTTGGCGTCAGGTGACTCTGGGATATCGGGTTACATCTCCACAACCATTGGAGGTTCGGGAGTCCCGCCTTAACGCATATTTCGCTGATCGGACTGTCTGTCAATTTGTGGCGGAACAGTACAGCACAGGCACGTTCACAGGAGAGAGTAAACAATGAATGACAGCAGTGAAGGATTTTCCTGACCACTAGTTACAGTGCATTCGGAAAGTATTCAGAACCCTTGACTTTTTCCACATTTTGTTATGTTACAGCCTCATTCTGAATGGAAAATGGATTATATAAAACATGTTCCTCATCAATCTACACACAATACCCCATGATGACATCACAATACCCCATAATGACATCACAATACCCCATAATGACATCACAATACCCCATAATGACATCACAATACCCCACAATACCCCATAATGACAAAGCGAAAACAGGTTTTTAGAAAATTGATAATTTATAACAAATACGCATTCAGACCCTTTGTTATGAGGCTCTAAGTTGTGCTCAGGTGCATCCTGTTTCCATTAATCATCCTTGGAATGTTTGTACAACGTGATTGGAGTCCACCTGTGGTAAATTCAATTGATTGGACATGATTTGGAAAGGCACACACCTGTCTATATAAGGTCCCACAGTTGACAGTGCATTTCAGAGAAAAAAAACCAAGCCATGAGGTCGAAGGAATTGTCCGTAGAGCTCTAAGACAGGATTGTGTCAAGGCACAGATCTTGGTCAGAACCCGATGGTCACTCTGAGAGAGCTCCAGAGTTCCTCTGTAGAGACGGGAGAAACTTCCAGAAGGACAACCATCTCTGCCGCACTCCACCAATCAGGCCTTTATGGTAGAGTGGCCAGACAGAAGCCACTGCTCGTTAAAAGGCACATGACAGCCTGCCTGGAGTTTGCCAAAAGGCACATAAAGGACAAGATTATCTGGTCCGATGAAACCAAGATTGAACTCTTTGGCGTGAATGCCAAGCGTCACATCTGGAGAAAACCAGGCACCGCTCATCACTTGGCCAATACCATCCCTACAGTGAAGCATGATGGTGGCAGCATCATGCTGTGGGGATGTTTTTTCAGCGGCAGGGACTGGGAGACTAGTCAGGATCGAGGGATAGATGAACGAAGCAAAATACAGAGAGATCCTTGATGAAAACCTGCTCCAGAGCACTCAGGACCTCAGACTGGGGCGAAGGTTCACCTTCCAACAGGACAATGACCCTAAGCACACAGCCAAGACAACGCAGGAGTGGCTTCGGGACAAGTCTCTGAATGTCCTTGAGTGGCCCAGCCAGGGCCCGGACTTGAACCCGATCAAACATCTTTGGAGAGACCTGAAAATAGCTGTGCAGCGACCCTCCCCATCCAACCTGACAGTGCTTGAGAGGATCTGCAGAGAAAAATGGGAGAAACTCCCCAAATACAGGTGTGCCATGCTTGTAGCGTCATACCCAATAAGACTGGAGGCTGTAATCGCTGCCAAAAGTGCTTCAACAAAGTACTGAGTAAAGGGTCTGAATACTTATGTAAATGTGATATATATATATTTTTTAATTCTAAAAACCTGTTTTTGTTTTGTTATTATGGGGTATTGTGATGTCATTATGGGGTATTGTGATGTCATTATGGGGTATTGTGATGTCATTATGGGGTATTGTGATGTCATTATGGGGTATTGTGCGTAGATTGATGGGGAATAAAAACAATTTCATCCATTTTAGAATAAGGCTGTAAGGTAACAAAATGTGGAAAAAGTGAAGGGGTCTGAATACTTTCCGAATGCTCTGTATATAAAAACTGATCACAGTAATAAGACAACTGAAATCTTCTAGCATGCCAATTGTAAAGTTGATTGTGAGTATATGTAGATTATCAACAACAAAGAAATCCAACCAAGCCCTATTCCCTCATGTTTCATCAATAGGTTATTCATAGCATATGAGATTTCAAAATGAAATCTACCATGTACTACTTTGTCATACTACTTACTACAGCAATGCATATTAGTGGAAAAAGTGCATACAAATCATGAATAAATAATAACTACCAACAACAAATAAACAGGTGAAAATCTGAGGGTTCTAACAGTATAAGGCATTAGTAGGTTCATATGATCTGCTTTACCCCCTCTACTCTGACTATAGGACTCATGGTTCATACTGTTCATAGTCCTCTCATGAAGATATGTTTTATACAGCCATCCCCCCTTAACATTAACGTTCAACAGGATTTTAACTTCATTTCCAGTTTTAATCATTTCACTTGATTTTAAACTTCATTCCTTTCTTTCAGAAATGTGGATGGACCGCAGCTTTCGTGCTTGACAAGAGGGTTTGCTTGTTGCAGCTGTTTATTTAGTTGTTTGCAGTAGATGTTAGTTGAGTTACAGTATATAACACACCCAGCCCAAGGGGTCCTATAGGCAGACCATATGGACCATGAGTCCTATAGTCAGAGTAGAGGGGGGTAAAGCAGACCATATGGACCATGAGTCCTATAGTCAGATCATATGGACCATGAGTCCTATAGTCAGAGTAGAGGGGGTAAAGCAGACCATATGAACCATGAGTCCTATAGTCAGAGTAGAGGGGGTAAAGCAGACCATATGAACCATGAGTCCTATAGTCAGAGTAGAGGGGGTAAAGCAGACCATATGGACCATGAGTCCTATAGTCAGATCATATGGACCATGAGTCCTATAGTCAGAGTAGAGGGGGTAAAGCAGACCATATGAACCATGAGTCCTATAGTCAGAGTAGAGGGGGTAAAGCAGACCATATGGACCATGAGTCCTATAGTCAGAGTAGAGGGGGTAAAGCAGACCATATGGACCATGAGTCCTATAGTCAGAGTAGAGGGGGTAAAGCAGACCATATGGGCCATGAGTCCTATAGTCAGAGTAGAGGGGGTAAAGCAGACCATATGGGCCATGAGTCCTATAGTCAGAGTAGAGGGGGTAAAGCAGACCATATGGACCATGAGTCCTATAGTCAGAGTAGAGGGGGTAAAGCAGACCATATGGACCATGAGTCCTATAGTCAGAGTAGAGGGGGTAAAGCAGACCATATGGACCATGAGTCCTATAGTCAGAGTAGAGGGGGTAAAGCAGACCATATGGACCATGAGTCCTATAGTCAGAGTAGAGGGGGGTAAAGCAGACCATATGGACCATGAGTCCTATAGTCAGAGTAGAGGGGGGTAAAGCAGACCATATGGACCATGAGTCCTATAGTCAGAGTAGAGGGGGTAAAGCAGATCATATGGACCATGAGTCCTATAGTCAGAGTAGAGGGGGTAAAGCAGATCATATGGACCATACATTTACATTTAAGTCATTTAGCAGACGCTCTTATCCAGAGCGACTTACAAATTGGTGCATTCACCTTATGATATCCAGTGGAACAGCCACTTTACAATAGACCATGAGTCCTATAGTCACTATCTACTGTCAAATGAGAATTTATTCTTAATTGAACAATCTGCCTAATACAGGACATCCTGTAATACCGCAATAAACAGACCATATGTGTCTTACTGCAGTAAACATGCTATATGAGTCATACTGCAGTAAACAGACCATATGAGTCATACTGCAGTCAACAGACCATATGAGTCATACTGCAGTAAACAGACCATATGAGTCATACTGCAGTAAACAGACCATATGAGTCATACTGCAGTAAACAGACCATATGAGTCATACTGCAGTCAACAGACCATATGAGTCATACTGCAGTAAACAGACCATATGAGTCATACTGCAGTAAACAGACCATATGAGTCATACTGCAGTAAACAGACCATATGAGTCATACTGCAGTAAACAGACCATATGAGTCATACTGCAGTAAACAGACCATATGAGTCATACTGCAGTAAACAGACCATATGAGTCATACTGCAGTAAACAGACCATATGATTCATACTGCAGTAAACAGACCATATGAGTCATACTGCAGTAAACAGACCATATGAGTCATACTGCAGTCAACAGACCATATGATTCATACTGCAGTAAACAGACCTTATGAGTCATACTGCAGTAAACAGACCATATGAGTCATACTGCAGTAAACAGACCATATGAGTCATACTGCAGTAAACAGACCATATGAGTCATACTGCAGTAAACATACCATATGAGTCATACTGCAGTCAACAGACCATATGAGCCATACTGCAGTAAACAGACCATATGAGTCATACTGCAGTAAACATACCATATGAGTCATACTGCAGTAAACAGACCATATGAGTCATACTGCAGTAAACAGACCATATGAGCCATACTGCAGTAAACAGACCATATGAGTCATACTGCAGTAAACAGACCATATGAGTCATACTGCAGTAAACAGACCATATGAGTCATACTGCAGTAAACAGACCATATGAGCCATACTGCAGTAAACAGACCATATGAGCCATACTGCAGTAAACATACCATATGAGTCATACTGCAGTAAACAGACCATATGAGTCATACTGCAGTAAACAGACCATTTGAGCCATACTGCAGTAAACAGACCATATGAGTCATACTGCAGTAAACAGACCATGTGAGTCATACTGCAGTAAACAGACCATGTGAGTCATACTGCAGTAAACAGACCATATGAGTCATACTGCAGTAAACAGAGCATATGAGTCATACTGCAGTAAACAGACCATATGAGTCATACTGCAGTAAACATATCATATGAGTCATACTGCTGTCAACAGACCATATGAGCCATACTGCAGTAAACAGACCATATGAGTCATACTGCAGTAAACAGACCATATGAGTCATACTGCAGTAAACAGACCATATGAGTCATACTGCAGTAAACAGACCATATGAGCCATACTGCAGTAAACAGACCATATGAGTCATACTGCAGTAAACATACCATATGAGTCATACTGCAGTAAACAGACCATATCAGTCATACTGCAGTAAACAGACCATATGAGTCATACTGCAGTAAACATACCATATGAGTCATACTGCAGTAAACAGACCATATCATTGATTGATTGGTTAAGTCTGATCTATAAATTCATTGATTGATTGGTTAAGTCTGATCTATAAATTCATTGATTGATTGGTTAAGTCTGATCTATAAATTCATTGATTGATTGGTTAAGTCATTGATTGATTGATCAATTGTGCAAAGCCATCTGGAAGAAACAGCTTCGGCCACTGTTTGTCCCCACTGAGTTTGAAGCAGGCATCTGCATGTTGGTTCATGTCAGGGCGATGGATAAAGTCGTCAGGGCGATGGATAAAGTCGTCAGGGCGGTGGATAAAGTCGTCAGGGCGGTGGATAAAGTCGTCAGGGCGGTGGATAAAGTCGTCAGGGCGATGGATAAAGTCGTCAGGGCGATGGATAAAGTCGTCAGGGCGATGGATAAAGTCGTCAGGGCGATGGATAAAGTCGTCAGGGCGATGGATAAAGTCGTCAGGGCGATGGATAAAGTCGTCAGGACGATGGATAAAGTCGTCAGGACGATGGATAAAGTCGTCAGGGCGAAGGATAAAGTCGTCAGGGCGATGGATAAAGTCGTCAGGGCCAAGGATAAAGTCGTCAGGGCGACGGATATAGTCGTCAGGACGACGGATAAAGTCGTCAGGACGACGGATAAAGTCGTCAGGACGACGGATAAAGTCGTCAGGACGATGGATAAAGTCGATG
>NW_024060514.1:0-23893 GCF_016432855.1 Salvelinus namaycush | reverse complement strand
GACATCTAGTGGAACCCCAAGGCAGTGCAACATCATTAATTAATTGCTCAATTGGATATCTTTAGGGACTCTGGTGAATACACACAGGCTCAGATTTCTGACTTCCTGTTTTGATTTCAACTCAAGATTTTGCCTGTCAATATGAGATCTGTTAATCTCACAGACATAATTCAAACAGTTTTAGAAACTTTAGAGTGTTTTCTATCCAATACTAATAATAATATGCAAATATTAGGAACTATGACTGAGGAGCAGGCCGTTTGATATGGGCACCTTTCATCCAAGCTACTCAATACTGCCCCTTCAGCCATAAGAAGTTAATAACATCTATGGGATCGGTGTCCCTAAACCGGGACAGTTGTTGGTCAATATGCAATAATGTGACCAGAATGACTCTGTAAACGACAGCCAATTCCGGGACATAGACACACGTCTTATATGGTCAGAAAGCTTAAATTCATGTTAATCTAACTGCACTGTCCCAATTTACAGTAGCTATTACAACATTACATTATTACAACAACAAAAAAATACCATGCTTTTGTTTGTGGATAGTAAACAACAACACAAACACTTTTCACGCCAACTGGTTTGATACATTCACCTTTGAAGGTAATTAATGTTCTTACATTCAGTAATCTGGCTCTGATTTGTCATCCTGAGGGTCCCAGAGATAAAAAATGTAGTGTAGTTTTGTTTTTAAAAACCTGTTTTTTATAAATGTAGAAACTGGGTTCTACAGTTTGACCCCACTGCTGTCTCTGGACTGGTAAGGCGTTATTTTAGATGACTGCATATTATGTGTTGTTATAATCCCAATTAAACCTCAAACTACAGATAACTGAATAAAAGTTAACAGTTGTGTCTCCTAGCGACCAGGTCATCTCACTACACAGACAGACAGGTCTCACAACACAGACAGACAGACAGGTCTCACTACACAGACAGACACGTTTCACTACAAACCTGTATTAAAATGTTTATTATGTCTTCAGTGTTGCCTTACAAACAGTACAAACATTAAAACAGTCTTTAGTTGTTATATTACTGATATTAAAACATTACTTCCAGCATTAATATGACTTTAGTGATGTAGATATGAAGCAGAGTAAAGCCTAAAGGATGTTAGCTACAGATACACACAGGATTAAAGTCTTATCACTCATAACCTATCACGGGGCTGCACCGTGGCCAGCAGAGCTCTCCTATTGGCTTACACAGGACTCAGAGAGTGATTGACAGCTAGAGGGGCCACTCAGAGCGGATGTCTCTCCAGGTACCGCCCCTTCAGGGGTCATCACCACGGTTACGCGTCATTGCCGCCACAGAGCAGGAGGAGGGCCTTACGGTAGTCACCAGAGGTATCACCCTGCAACACACACATACAGAAACAGATCATTATGTGAAGTCCATAGACAAAGAGAGGCTGGGTAGAGGTAGGAGAGAGAGAGAGAAGACTGTCTCTGACACACAGTGGAAAAGACAGAGGATCAAAAACATTACAGTCACTCCACATTACTGGCCTGTAGTGCTGAGATTCTTCAAATACCCTTCGACTTGATGACAGCTTTGCACAATCTTGGCATTCTCTCAACCAGCTTCACGTGGAATGCTTTTTCCAACGGTCTTGAAGGAGTTCAGACCCAAGGACAGATTTCCACCGGTCTAATGTCCACTGGTCTAATGTCCACCAGTCTAATGTCCACTGGTCTAATGTCCACTGGTCTAATGTCCACTGGTCTAATGTCCACCGGTCTAATGTCCACTGGTCTAATGTCCACTGGTCTAATGTCCACCGGTCTAATGTCCACCGGTCTAATGTCCACCGGTCTAATGCCCACCGGTCTAATGTCCACTGGTCTAATGTCCACCAGTCTAATGTCCACCGGTATAATGTCCACTGGTCTAATGTCCACTGGTCTAATGTCCACTGGTCTAATGTCCACTGGTCTAATGTCCACTGGTCTAATGTCCACCGGTCTAATGTCCACCGGTCTAATGTCCACTGGTCTAATGTCCACCGGTCTAATGTCCACCGGTCTAATGTCCACCGGTCTAATGTCCACCGGTCTAATGTCCACTGGTCTAATGTCCACCGGTCTAATGTCCACTGGTCTAATATCCACCGGTCTAATGTCCACCGGTCTAATGTCCACCGGTCTAATGTCCACCGGTCTAATGTCCACTGGTCTAATGTCCACCGGTCTAATGTCCACCGGTCTAATGTCCACTGGTCTAATATCCACCGGTCTAATGTCCACTGGTCTAATGTCCACTGGTCTAATGTCCACTGGTCTAATGTCCACCGGTCTAATGTCCACCGGTCTAATGTCCACCGGTCTAATATCCACCGGTCTAATATCCACCGGTCTAATGTCCACTGGTCTAATGTCCACCGGTCTAATGTCCACCGGTCTAATGTCCACCGGTCTAATGTCCACCGGTCTAATGTCCACCGGTCTAATGTCCACCGGTCTAATGTCCACCGGTCTAATGTCCACCGGTCTAATGTCCACCGGTCTAATGTCCACCGGTCTAATGTCCACCGGTCTAATGTCCACCGGTCTAATGTCTACCGGTCTAATGTCCACTGGTCTAATGTCCACTGGTCTAATGTCCACTGGTCTAATGTCCACCGGTCTAATGTCCACCGGTCTAATATCCACCGGTCTAATGTCCACTGGTCTAATGTCCACTGGTCTAATGTCCACCGGTCTAATGTCCACCATCACACCTCCTCCTCTGTGCTTCACAAAGACATGGCGGTTGGAGCCAAACATCTCAGATTTGGACTCATTTCCACCAGTCTAATGTCCACTGCTCGTGTTTCTTGGCCCAAGCAAGTCTCTTCTTATTATTGCTGTCCTTTAGTAGAAGTTTCTTTGCAGCAATTCAACCATGAAGGCCTGATTCACGCAGTCTCCTCTGAACAGTTGATGTTGAGATGTGTCTGTTACTTGAACTCTGTGAAGCATTTATTTGGGCTGCAATCTGAGGCTGGTAACTATTGACCTTATCCTCTGCAGCAGAGGTAACTCTGGGTCTTCCATTCCTGTGGCGGTCCTCATCAGAGCCAGTTTCATCATAGCACTTGATGGTTTTTGCGACTGCACTTGAAGAAACTTTCAAAGTTCTTGAAATGTTCCCTATTGACTGACCTTCATGTCTTAAAGTAATGATGGACTGTCGTTTCTCTTTGCTTATTTGAGCTGTTTTTGTCATAATATGGACTTCGACTTTTACCAAATAGGGCTTTCTTCTGTATACCCTTGTCACAACACAACTGATTGACTCAAACGCATTAAGAAGGAAAGAAATTCCACAAATTAACTTTTAACAAGGCACACCTGTTAATTGAAATGCATTCCAGGTTACTACCTTATGAAGCCGGTTGAGAGAATGCCAAGAGTGTGCAAAGCTGTCATCAAGGCAAAGGCTGGCCAATTTGAAGAATGTCAAAATATAAAATATATTTTGATTTGTTTAACACTCTTTGTTTGTTTACCACATGATTCCATGTTATTTCATAGTGTTGATGTCTTATTATGTCTTAGTTATTCTACAATGTAGAAAATAGTACAAATAAAGAAAAACCCTGGAATGAGTAGGTTTGTCCAAACTTTTGCCGGTAGTGTATATTACAGTTCAGGTTGGAAGTTTACATACACCTTACCTTTCAAATACATTTAAACTCAGTTTTTCACACTTCCTGATATTTAATCCTAATAAAAATTCCCTGTCGTAGGTCAGTTAGGATCACCACTTTATTTTAAGACATGTGAAATGTCAGAATAATAGTAGAGAGAATGAGATTTATTCAGCTTTTATTTCTTTCATCACATTCACAGTGGGTCAAAAGTTTACATACACTCAATTATTATTGGTATGCATTGCCTTTAATATTGTTAACTTGGGTCAAACATTTTGGGTAGCCTTCCCACAAGCTTCCACACTAAGTGGGGTGAATTTTGCCATTCCTTCTGACAGAGCTGGTGTACTGGAGTCAGGTGTTGTCGGCCTCCTTGCTCACACATGTATTTTCATGTTCTGCCTACACATTTTCTATGGGATTGAGGTCAAGGCTTTGTGATGGCCACTCCAATACCTTTGTGTCCTTAAGCCATTTGCCACAACTTTGGAAGTATGCTTGGGGTCATTGTCCATTTCGAAGACCCATTGGTGACCAAGCTTTAACTTCCTGACGGATGTCTTGAGATTTGCTTTCAATAGTATCCACATACTTTTCCATCCTCATGATGCCATCTATTTGTGAAGTGCACCAGTCCCTCCTGCAGCAAAGCACCCCCACAACATGATGCTGCCCACCCCCGTGCTTCACCGTTGGGATGGTGTTCTTCGGCTTGCAAGACTCCCGCTTTTCCTCCAAACATACGCTGGTCACTATGGCCAAACAGTTCTATTTTTGTTTCATCAGACCAGAGGATATTTCTCCAAAAAGTACGATCTTTGTCCCCATTTGCAGTTGCAAACCGTAATCTGGCTTTTTATGGCTTGTTTTGGAGCAGTGGCTTCTTCCTTGCTGAGCAGCCTATCAGGTTATGTCGATATAGGACTCGTTTTACTGTGGATATAGATACTTTTGTACCCGTTTCCTCCAGCATCTTCACAAGGTCCTTTGCGTGTTGTTCTGGGATTGATTTGCACTTTTCGCACCAAAGTACGTTCATCTTAGGAGACAGAACGCGTCTCCTTCCTGAGCTGTATGACGGCTGCGTGGTCCCATGGGTTTATACTTGCGTACTATTGTTTGTACAGATGAACGTGGGTACATTCAGGCATTTGGAACTTGAAAAATTTAGATTTTCCCATAATGTCAAGCAAAGAGGCACTGAGTTTGAAGGTAGGCCTTGAAATACATCCACAGGTACACCTCCAATTAACTCAAATTATGTCAATTAGCCTATCAGAAGCTTCTAAAGCCATGACATAATTTTCTGGAATTTTCCAAGCTGTTTAAAGGCACAGTCAACTTAGTGTATGTAAACTTCTGATCAGTGAATTATAAGTGAAATAATCTGGTAACAATTGTTGGAAAAATGACTTGTGTCATGCACAAAGTAGATGTTCTAACCGACTTGCCAAAATGATAGTTTGTTATATATATGTATAAATATACTTGTATAGCAGAGTACAGAGATAGATATAAACAGTATTTTGGGGGTATCTGTACTTTACTATACATTTTTTTTTACCTGTATAGCAGAGTACAGACATATAGATATAACTACTGACTATTTTCACTTCACGAAGAAAATAATGTACTTTTTTACTCAATACATTCATTCAAAAGTTAATTACAGACAGTATATACCTGTATAGCAGAGTGCAGAGACTTGGCGAAGAGGCGTCTGTAATCAGCTCTGATATCCAACATGTCCACCTCACTACGACTCGCCATCACTCTGATTAAGGTCTGGTCATCAGTTCCACCGCCCTGCACACACACACACACACACACACACACACACACACACACACACTACACACACACACACCACACACACACACACACACACACACCACACACACACACACACACACACACACACACACATACACACACACACACACACACACACACACACACACACACACACACACACACACACACACACACACACACACACACACACAGTTCTAAAAACACATATCTAATATAGAATGATCTTCTTCCTAGTACGGAGAAAATAGATTCTTACCTTCATCGAATAGTACAGAGTCTCTGCAAAGTAGGCTGGGACGCTTCTAGCACACTTTACTACAGAGGAGAGACAGATGAAGGTAGAGAGAGACACAGAGAGACAGAGAGAGACACAGAGAGAGAGAGAGATAGAGAGAGACACAGAGAGACAGAGAGAGACAGAGAGAGACAGAGAGAGACAGAGAGAGACAGAGAGAGAGAGAGAGACACAGAGAGACAGAGAGAGACACAGAGAGACAGAGAGAGACACAAAGAGACAGAGAGAGACACAGAGAGACAGAGAGAGACACAGAGAGACAGAGAGAGACACAGAGAGACAGAGAGAGACACAGAGAGACAGAGAGAGACAGAGAGAGACACAGAGAGACAGAGAGAGACACAGAGAGAGAGAGAGACACAGAGAGAGAGAGAGAGACACAGAGAGACACAGAGAGACACAGAGAGACAGAGAGAGACACAGAGAGACAGAGAGAGACAGAGAGAGACACAGAGAGACAGAGAGACAGAGAGAGAGAGAGAGAGAGAGAAAGAGACACAGAGAGACAGAGAGAGACACAGAGACAGAGAGAGACACAGAGAGACAGAGAGAGACACAGAGAGACAGAGAGAGACACAGAGAGAGAGAGATGGAGGAAGAGAGGACAGATATGGAGAGAGGGGATAGAGTGAGTGAGAGAGAGAGACAGACAGAGACAGAGAGAGAGGATAGAGAGAGACAGACAGAGAGACAGAGCGAGAGTGGAAAGGTTGATTTAGAGAGTCATCATAATAATGAAATTGTAATGAAATGAATTGTCAAATAAGCTTGAAAATATAAACAATAATGTGTGTGTGTGTGTGTGTGTGTGTGTGTGTGTGTGTGTGTGTGTGTGTGTGTGTGTGTGTGTGTGTGTGTGTGTGTGTGTGTGTGTGTGTGTGTGTGTGTGTGTGTGTGTGTGTGTGTGTGTGAGACTTACCCACGGCCAGTAGCAGGTCTCTCAGTCCTCCAGAAGTCTCTCTCTGAACACTCTCTTCCATCTCATACCCCGCCAGCTTCATGTACGCAGCAAACACTGATACACACACACACACACACACACACACACACACACACACACACACACACACACACACACACACACACACACACACACACACACGTCAATGTCACTGAGTGAGTGTGTGTTGATACCCTTTATAAACACAGATCTCAAACACACACCTCTCCTCAGATGTTCAGCGCTCCGGTTCCCCAGGATGGTGATGAACTGTTCTTCATCTGTCCCAAACTTCTTCTCTCCTGCAGAGAACAAAGTCTACACACACACACACACACACACACACACACACACACACACACACACACACACACACACACACACACACACACACACACACACACACACACACACACACACACACACATTGATTTTACATTGGAGGTAAAATACATTGACTTTACATTGGAGGTCAAATACATTGTTGCTTAACTGAAATTGACTTGACTTTGCATTTGACCTGATTTGAACTGATTTGAACTGATTTGACCTGATTTGACCTGATTTGACCTGATTTGAACTGATTTGACCTGATTTGACCTGATTTGACCTGATTTGACCTGATTTGTGTATTTTGGTTTGATTCTGTATATCACCACCTGTTGTAAATACACATCATTCTGTACAGGACAGTCCTTCAATTGATCGACTCTGTCAATCACCGTATTCTTATCGACAGACTCAACAGCCTTGGCTTGTCAAATTACTGCCTCGCCTGGTTCACCAACTACTTCTCAGATAGAGTTCAGTGTGTCAAATCGGAGGGCCTGTTGTCCGGACCTCTGGCAGTCTCTATGGGGGTACCACAGGGTTCAATTCTCGGGCCGACTCTTTTCTCTGTATATATCAATGATGTTGCTCTTGCTGCGGGTGATTCCTTGATCTACCTCTATGCAGACGACACCATTCTGTATACCTCTGGCCCTTCTTTGGACACTGTGTTAACTAACCTCCAGACGAGCTTCAATGCCATACAACACTCCTTCCGTGACCTTAAATGCTAGTAAAACTAAATGCATGATCTTCAACCGATCACTGCCCGCACCCGTCCGCCCGACTAGCATCACTACTCTGGACGGTTCTGACTTAGAATATGTGGACAACTACAAATACCTAGGTGTCTGGTTAGACTGTAAACTCTCCTTCCAGACTCACATTAAGCATCTCCAATCCAAAATTAAATCTAGAATTGGCTTCCTATTTCGCAACAAAGCATCCTTCACTCATGCTGCCAACATACCCTCGTAAAACTGACCATCCTACCGATCCTCGACTTCGGCGATGTCATTTACAAAATAGCCTCCAACACTCTACTCAGCAAATTGGATGCAGTCTATCACAGTGCCATCCGTTTGTCACCAAAGCCCCATATACTACCCACCACTGCGACCTATATGCTCTAGTCGGCTGGCCCTCGCTACATATTCGTTGCCAAACCTACTGGCTCCAGGTCATCTACGAGTCTTTGCTAGGTAAAACTCCGCCTTATCTCAGCTCACTGGTCACGATAACAACACCCACCCGTAGCATGCGCTCCAGCAGGTATATCTCACTTGTCACTTCTCACTCACATCCCCAAAGCCAACACCTCCTTTGGCCGCCTTTCCTTCCAGTTCTCTACCGCCAATGACTGGAACGAATTGCAAAAATCGCTGAAGTTGGAGACTTATATTTCCCTCACTAACTTTAAGCACCAGCTGTCAGAGCAGCTAACCGATTGCTGCAGCTGTTACATAGCCCATCTGTAAATAGCCCACCCAATCTACCTACCTCATCCCCATATTGTTTTTATTTACTTTCTGCTCTTTTGCACATCAGTATTTCTACTTGCACATCATCATCTGCTCATCTATCACTCCAGTGTTAATTTGCTAAATTGTAATTACTTCGCTACTATGGTCTATTTATTGCCTTACCTCCTCACGCCATTTACACACACTGTATATAAACTTTTCTTTTTTTTCTATTGTGTTATTGTCTGTACGCTTGTTTATTCCATGTGTAACTCTGTGTTGTTGTTTGTGTTGCGCTGCTTTGCTTTATCTTGGCCAGGTCGCTGTTGTAAATGTTCTCCACTAGCTTACCTGGTTAAATTAAGGTGAAATAAAAATAAATAAGAAAACATGACCACTAGATGGCAGCATTCAACACTCTGTCTCTCTCACACACCAACACACACACGCTAACACAAGGTGTGCCTGTGTGGGGAGTGTTATTTTACACATACCCATCACACACACACTTTGTCACACAGCCCTGAGCAGAACATGTCAAATAAGTCAT
The DNA here is from genome assembly GCF_016432855.1 of Salvelinus namaycush. NCBI lineage: Eukaryota > Metazoa > Chordata > Actinopteri > Salmoniformes > Salmonidae > Salvelinus > Salvelinus namaycush. The sequence goes on along the minus strand of NW_024060514.1, from coordinate 14,851 downwards.
TGTGTCTGAGCAGTAAATCTGATTACTATCACATATTTCAGAGATACACATGTGATTCTCTCTCTCTCTCTCTCTCTCTCTCTCTCTCTCTCTCTCTCTCTCTCTCTCCTCTCTCTCCTCTCTCTCTCTCTCTCTCTCTCTCTCTCTCTCTCTCTCTCTCTTTCTCTCTCTCTCTCTCTCTCTCTCACACACACACACACGCTCACTCTCTCTTACCTGTGCATCAGTCTCTATGTTCCCCTCCCTGTACCCCCCTGCTGTCTGCTGGCCTGAGAGGATAGAGAGCACATCTGTCAGATCTATGTCCCACACATCTATATCTGTTAGATCCATGTTCCCACACATCTATATCTGTCAGATCTATGTCCCACACATCTATATCTGTCAGATCTATGTCCCACACATCTATATCTGTCAAATCTATGTCCCACACATCTATATCTGTCAAATCTATGTCTTACACATCTATATCCGTTAGATATATGTCCCACATATCTATATCTGTCAGATCTATGTCCCACACATCTATATCTGTCAAATCTATGTCTTACACATCTATATCCGTCAGATCTATGTCCCACACATCTAAATCTGTCAAATCTATGTCTTACACATCTATATCTGTCATATCTATGTCCCAGATATCTATATCTGTCAGATCTATGTCTGACATCAAAACCATAAAATAACACCAAAAAAGTGTTACACAAATCAAAATATATTTGAGATTCTTCAAAGTAGCCACCCTTTGCCTTGATGACAGCTTCGCACACTCGTGGCATTCTCTTAACCAGCTTCACCAGGAATGCTTTTCCAACAGTCTTGAAGGAGTTCCCACATATGCTGAGCACTTGTTGGCTGCTTTTCCTTCACCCTGCGGTCCAATTCATCCCAAACCATCTCATTTGGGTTGAGGTCAGGTGATTGTGGAGGCCAGGTCATCTGATGCAGCACTCCATCACTCTCCTTCTTGGTCAAATAGCCCTTATACAGCTTGAAGGTGTGTTGGGTCATCGTCCTGTTGAAAACAAATGAAAGTCGTGCAAACCAGATGGGATGGCGTATCGCTGCAGAATGCTGTGGTAGCCATGTTGGTTAAGTGTGCCTTGAATTCTAAATAAATCACAGACAGTGTCACCAGCAAAGCACCCCCCCCCCACACCATCACACCTCCTCCTCCATGCTTCACGGTGGGAACCACACCATCACACCTCCTCCTCCATGCTTCACGGTGGGAACCACACCATCACACCTCCTCCTCCATGCTGCACGGTGGGAACCACACATGTGGAGATCATCCATTCACCTACTCCGCGTCTCACAAAGACACGGCGGTTTGAACAAAAAATCTCAAATTTGAGAAAACAAATCTCAGACCAAAGAACAGATTTCCACCAGTCTAATGTCCATTGCTCGTGTTTCTTGGTAAAAGCAAGTCTCTTCTTATTATTGGTGTCCTTTAGTAGTGGTTTCTTTGCAACAATTCGGCCATGAAGGCCTGATTCACACAGTCTCCTCTGAACAGCAGAGGTAACTCTGGGTCTTCCTTTCCTGTGGCGGTCCTCATGAGAGCCAGTTTCAACATAGCACTTGATGGTTTTTGCGACTGCACTTGAAGAAACGTTCAAAGTTCTTGAAATGTTCCCGATTGACTGACCTTCATGTCTTAAAGTAATGATGGACTGTCGTTCTTGCCATAATATGGTATTTTACCAAATAGGGCTATCTTCTGTATACAACCCTACCAGGTCACAACACAACTGATTGACTCAAATGCATTAAGAAGGAAAGAAATTCCACAAATTAACTTTTAACAAGGCACACCTTTTAATTGAAATGCATTCCAGGTGACTACCTCATGAAGCTGGTTGAGAGAATGCCAAGAGTGTGCAAAACTGTCATCAAGGCACTTTTTTTGGTTACTACATGATTCCATGTGTGTTATTTCATAGTTTTGATGTCTTCACTATTATTTTACAATGTAGAAATTAGTAAAAATAAAGAAAAACCCTGGAATGAGGAGTGTCCAAACTTTTGACTGGTACCAGATCTATGTTCCCCTGACCTCTGACCCCTCACCTGTAGCAGGATGACCAGCAGTCTCCTGAAGTGACCTGACGTGTCTCCTGTTACATCCTCCTCCAGGTTCTTATTATACTCTGGAACATAATCAGTGAGTCAGTGTGTTACCCTGGCGGTAGACAGCAGTGTATCTGTGTGTTACCCTGGCGATAGGCAGCAGTGTATCTGTGTGTTACCCTGGCGATAGGCAGCAGTGTGTGTGTGTGTTACCATGGCGATAGGCAGCAGTGTGTCTGTGTGTTACCATGGCGGTAGGCAGCAGTGTGTCTGTGTGTTACCCTGGCGATAGGCAGCAGTGTGTCTGTGTGTTACCCTGGCGATAGGCAGCAGTGTGTCTGTGTGTTACCCTGGCGGTAGGCAGCAGTGTGTCTGTGTGTTACCCTGGCGGTAGGCAGCAGTGTGTCTATGTGTTACCCTGGCGATAGGCAGCAGTGTGTCTGTGTGTTAGCCTGGCGATAGGCAGCAGTGTGTCTGTGTGTTACCCTGGCGATAGGCAGCAGTGATGTCCTTAATCTGCTGGGCCGTTCTAGAAGACAGGATCTCAATCAGCACCTTCTCATCGGTCCCCGCCCCCTACACCGTGACATCACCACACAGTCACTATGACATCACACCGTCACTCACAGGATATGACATCACTAGTCCTGGGTAAAATACCTTGATGGCGTTCCGTAGTGATGTCACATCGTAGAGGATGGGCGGAGTCATCAGAGCCACCACCAGAGTCTCAAACTTTCCCCCCAGTTCACCCTGCAGATCACCTACCAGGTCCTGGAGAGAGAGGAGGACGAGGAGGAGGGAGGGAGGGAGAGAGAGACAGAGAATGGTTACAGTGGTTGTAATGTGGTTGTGGTTGTATTGTGGTTGTGTTGTGGTTGTATTGTGGTTGTATTGTGGTTGTGGTTGTATTGTGGTTGTATTGGGGTTGTATTGTGGTTGTGGTTGTATTGTGGTTGTATTGTGGTTGTGGTTGTATTGTGGTTGTATTGTGGTTGTGTTGTGGTTGTATTGTGGTTGTATTGTGGTTGTGTTCTGACCTTGCCATGCAGGGTCTTGTATGCAGCTTTGATCTGCTGTCTCTGGCTGTTGCTACGAGACGTCAACAACTTCATGATGGAATCCTCATCGGTTCCTATGGCAACAACAAACACCGTAGTCAAATCTTTGGTGCCATGGTTACTCCCTCACTTTGCATAATATTCAGGCCACACACACCACTGACCCAGTCCCTTCATGGCCTTGTAGAGTGTCGCTGCATCTTGGTTGGCGTTGAAGTTTCCACTGGCTTTCACACTGCCTCGACAGCCTATCAGAGAACAGACACATAGGAGGACCCTGGGTAATGTAGTTCAGGGTAGACCAGAGAGGACTGTGGGTAAAGTAGTTCAGGGTAGACCAGAGAGGACTGTGGGTAATGTAGTTCAGGGTAGACCTGAGAGGACTGTGGGTAAAGTAGTTCAGGGTAGACCAGAGAGGACTGTGGGTAATGTAGTTCAGGGTAGACCTGAGAGGACTGTGGGTAATGTAGTTCAGGGTAGACCAGAGAGGACTGTGGGTAAAGTAGTTCAGGGTAGACCAGAGAGGACTGTGGGTAATGTAGTTCAGGGTAGACCAGAGAGGACTGTGGGTAATGTAGTTCATGGTAGACCAGAGAGGACCGTGGGTAAAGTAGTTCAGGGTAGACCAGAGAGGACTGTGGGTAAAGTAGTTCAGGGTAGACCAGAGAGGACTGTGGGTAATGTAGTTCAGGGTAGACCACTAATTACTACTAATTACTACTACTAATGTAATGAACCTGTTGACAGTATAAAGTGGTGTAGTCCCAGTCTACTAATGTAATGAACCTGTTGATAGAGTGGTGTAGTCCCAGTCTACTAATGTAATGAACCTGTTGATAATATAAAGTGGTGTAGTCCCAGTCTACTAATGTAATGAACCTGTTGATAGTATAAGTGGTGTAGTCCCAGTCTACTAATGTAATGAACCTGTTGACAGTATAAAGTGGTGTAGTCCCAGTCTACTAATGTAATGAACCTCTTGACAGTATAAAGTGGTGTAGTCCCAGTCTACTAATGTAATGAACCTGTTGATAAAGTGGTGTAGTCCCAGTCTACTAATGTAATGAACCTGTTGATAGTATAAAGTGGTGTAGTCCCAGTCTACTAATGTAATGAACCTGTTGATAAAGTGGTGTAGTCCCAGTGTACTAATGTAATGAACCTGTTGATAGTATAAAGTGGTGTAGTCCCAGTCTACTAATGTAATGAACCTGTTGACAGTATAAAGTGGTGTAGTCCCAGTCTACTAATGTAATGAACCTGTTGATAGTATAAAGTGGTGTAGTCCCAGTCTACTAATGTAATGAACCTGTTGATAAGTGGTGTAGTCCCAGTCTACTAATGTAATGAACCTGTTGACATATAAAGTGGTGTAGTCCCAGTCTACTAATGTAATGAACCTGTTGTATAGAGTGGTGTAGTCCCAGTCTACTAATGTAATGAACCTGTTGATAATATAAAGTGGTGTAGTCCCAGTCTACTAATGTAATGAACCTGTTGAGTATAAAGTGGTGTAGTCCCAGTCTACTAATGTAATGAACCTGTTGATAAAGTGGTGTAGTCCCAGTCTACTAATGTAATGAACCTGTTGACAGTATAAAGTGGTGTAGTCCCAGTCTACTAATGTAATGAACCTGTTGATAAAGTGGTGTAGTCCCAGTCTACTAATGTAATGAACCTGTTGATAGTATAAAGTGGTGTAGTCCCAGTCTACTAATGTAATGAACCTGTTGATAAAGTGGTGTAGTCCCAGTCTACTAATGTAATGAACCTGTTGATAGTATAAAGTGGTGTAGTCCCAGTCTACTAATGTAATGAACCTGTTGATAGTATAAAGTGGTGTAGTCCCAGTCTACTAATGTAATGAACCTGTTGATAGTATAAAGTGGTGTAGTCCCAGTCTACTAATGTAATGAACCTGTTGATAGTATAAAGGTGTAGTCCCAGTCTACTAATGTAATGAACCTGTTGACAGTATAAAGTGGTGTAGTCCCAGTCTACTAATGTAATGAACCTGTTGATAGTATAAAGTGGTGTAGTCCCAGTCTACTAATGTAATGAACCTGTTGATAAAGTGGTGTAGTCCCAGTCTACTAATGTAATGAACCTGTTGACAGTATAAAGTGGTGTAGTCCCAGTCTACTAATGTAATGAACCTGTTGATAAAGTGGTGTAGTCCCAGTCTACTAATGTAATGAACCTTTGACAGTATAAAGTGGTGTAGTCCCAGTCTACTAATGTAATGAACCTGTTGATAAAGTGGTGTAGTCCCAGTCTACTAATGTAATGAACCTTTGACAGTATAAAGTGGTGTAGTCCCAGTCTACTAATGTAATGAACCTGTTGATAGTATAAAGTGGTGTAGTCCCAGTCTACTAATGTAATGAACCTGTTGATATAGTGGTGTAGTCCCAGTCTACTAATGTAATGAACCTGTTGATAATATAAAGTGGTGTAGTCCCAGTCTACTAATGTAATGAACCTGTTGATAGAGTGGTGTAGTCCCAGTCTACTAATGTAATGAACCTGTTGATAATATAAAGTGGTGTAGTCCCAGTCTACTAATGTAATGAACCTGTTGATAGAGTGGTGTAGTCCCAGTCTACTAATGTAATGAACCTGTTGATAGTATAAAGTGGTGTAGTCCCAGTCTACTAATGTAATGAACCTGTTGACAGTATAAAGTGGTGTAGTCCCAGTCTACTAATGTAATGAACCTGTTGATAGTATAAAGTGGTGTAGTCCCAGTCTACTAATGTAATGAACCTGTTGATAAAGTGGTGTAGTCCCAGTCTACTAATGTAATGAACCTGTTGACAGTATAAAGTGGTGTAGTCCCAGTCTACTAATGTAATGAACCTGTTGATAAGTGGTGTAGTCCCAGTCTACTAATGTAATGAACCTGTTGATAAAGTGGTGTAGTCCCAGTCTACTAATGTAATGAACCTGTTGATAGAGTGGTGTAGTCCCAGTCTACTAATGTAATGAACCTGTTGATAAAGTGGTGTAGTCCCAGTCTACTAATGTAATGAACCTGTTGATAGAGTGGTGTAGTCCCAGTCTACTAATGTAATGAACCTGTTGACAGTATAAGTGGTGTAGTCCCAGTCTACTAATGTAATGAACCTGTTGATATAAGTGGTGTAGTCCCAGTCTACTAATGTAATGAACCTGTTGATAGTATAAAGTGGTGTAGTCCCAGTCTACTAATGTAATGAACCTGTTGATAAAGTGGTGTAGTCCCAGTCTACTAATGTAATGAACCTGTTGATAGTATAAAGTGGTGTAGTCCCAGTCTACTAATGTAATGAACCTGTTGATAAAGTGGTGTAGTCCCAGTGTACTAATGTAATGACCCTGTTGATAGTATAAAGTGGTGTAGTCCCAGTCTACTAATGTAATGAACCTATTGACAGTATAAAGTGGTGTAGTCCCAGTCTACTAATGTAATGACCGTTGATAGTATAAAGTGGTGTAGTCCCAGTCTACTAATGTAATGAACCTGTTGATAGTATAAAGTGGTGTAGTCCCAGTCTACTAATGTAATGAACCTGTTGATAGTATAAAGTGGTGTAGTCCCAGTCTACTAATGTAATGAACCTGTTGATAGAGTGGTGTAGTCCCAGTCTACTAATGTAATGAACCTGTTGATAGTATAAAGTGGTGTAGTCCCAGTCTACTAATGTAATGAACCTGTTGATAGAGTGGTGTAGTCCCAGTCTACTAATGTAATGAACCTGTTGATAATATAAAGTGGTGTAGTCCCAGTCTACTAATGTAATGAACCTGTTGATAGTATAAAGTGGTGTAGTCCCAGTCTACTAATGTAATGAACCTGTTGATAAAATGTGGTGTAGTCCCAGTCTACTAATGTAATGAACCTGTTGACAGTATAAAGTGGTGTAGTCCCAGTCTACTAATGTAATGAACCTGTTGATAAAGTGGTGTAGTCCCAGTCTACTAATGTAATGAACCTGTTGACAGTATAAAGTGGTGTAGTCCCGTCTACTAATGTAATGAACCTGTTGATAAAGTGGTGTAGTCCCAGTCTACTAATGTAATGAACCTGTTGACAGTATAAAGTGGTGTAGTCCCGTCTACTAATGTAATGAACCTGTTGACAGTATAAAGTGGTGTAGTCCCAGTCTACTAATGTAATGAACCTGTTGACAGTAGTGGTGTAGTCCCAGTCTACTAATGTAATGAACCTGTTGATATATAAAGTGGTGTAGTCCCAGTCTACTAATGTAATGAACCTGTTGATAGAGTGGTGTAGTCCCAGTCTACTAATGTAATGAACCTGTTGATAATATAAAGTGGTGTAGTCCCAGTCTACTAATGTAATGAACCTGTTGACAGTAGTGGTGTAGTCCCAGTCTACTAATGTAATGAACCTGTTGATAGTATAAAGTGGTGTAGTCCCAGTCTACTAATGTAATGAACCTGTTGACAGTATAAAGTGGTGTAGTCCCAGTCTACTAATGTAATGAACCTGTTGACAGTATAAAGTGGTGTAGTCCCAGTCTACTAATGTAATGAACCTGTTGATAAAGTGGTGTAGTCCCAGTCTACTAATGTAATGAACCTGTTGACAGTATAAAGTGGTGTAGTCCCAGTCTACTAATGTAATGAACTGTTGATAAAGTGGTGTAGTCCCAGTCTACTAATGTAATGAACCTGTTGACAGTATAAAGTGGTGTAGTCCCAGTCTACTAATGTAATGAACTGTTGATAAAGTGGTGTAGTCCCAGTCTACTAATGTAATGAACCTGTTGACAGTATAAAGTGGTGTAGTCCCAGTCTACTAATGTAATGACCTGTTGATAAAGTGGTGTAGTCCCAGTCTACTAATGTAATGAACCTGTTGATAGTATAAAGTGGTGTAGTCCCAGTCTACTAATGTAATGACCTGTTGATAAAGTGGTGTAGTCCCAGTCTACTAATGTAATGAACCTGTTGATAATAGTGGTGTAGTCCCAGTCTACTAATGTAATGAACCTGTTGATATAAGTGGTGTAGTCCCAGTCTACTAATGTAATGAACCTGTTGATAAAGTGGTGTAGTCCCAGTCTACTAATGTAATGAACCTGTTAGATAAAGTGGTGTAGTCCCAGTCTACTAATGTAATGAACCTGTTGATATAAAGTGGTGTAGTCCCAGTCTACTAATGTAATGAACCTGTCGATGATAAAGTGGTGTAGTCCCAGTCTACTAATGTAATGAACCTGTTGAGAGTGGTGTAGTCCCAGTCTACTAATGTAATGAACATGTTGATAAAGTGGTGTAGTCCCAGTCTACTAATGTAATGAACCTGTTGATAGTATAAAGTGTGTAGTCCCAGTCTACTAATGTAATGAACCTGTTGATAAAGTGGTGTAGTCCCAGTCTACTAATGTAATGAACCTGTTGATAGTATAAAGTGGTGTAGTCCCAGTCTACTAATGTAATGAACCTGTTGATAAAGTGGTGTAGTCCCAGTCTACTAATGTAATGAACCTGTTGATAAAGTGGTGTAGTCCCAGTCTACTAATGTAATGAACCTGTTGACAGTATAAAGTGGTGTAGTCCAGTGTACTAATGTAATGAACCTGTTGATAAAGTGGTGTAGTCCCAGTCTACTAATGTAATGAACCTGTTGACAGTATAAAGTGGTGTAGTCCCAGTGTACTAATGTAATGAACCTGTTGATAGTATAAAGTGGTGTAGTCCCAGTCTACTAATGTAATGAACCTGTTGACAGTATAACGTGGTGTAGTCCCAGTCTACTAATGTAATGAACCTGTTGACAGTATAAAGTGGTGTAGTCCCAGTCTACTAATGTAATGAACCTGTTGATAAAGTGGTGTAGTCCCAGTCTACTAATGTAATGAACCTGTTGATAGTATAAAGTGGTGTAGTCCCAGTCTACTAATGTAATGAACCTGTTGATAAAGTGGTGTAGTCCCAGTCTACTAATGTAATGAACCTGTTGACAGTATAAAGTGGTGTAGTCCCAGTCTACTAATGTAATGAACCTGTTGATATAAGTGGTGTTGTCCAAGTCTACTAATGTAATGAACCTGTTGATAGTATAAAGTGGTGTAGTCCCAGTCTACTAATGTAATGAACCTGTTGATAGTATAAGTGGTGTAGTCCCAGTCTACTAATGTAATGAACCTGTTGATAGTATAAAGTGGTGTAGTCCCAGTCTACTAATGTAATGAACCTGTTGATAAAGTGGTGTAGTCCCAGTCTACTAATGTAATGAACCTGTTGATATAAAGTGGTGTAGTCCCAGTCTACTAATGTAATGAACCTGTTGACAGTATAAGTGGTGTAGTCCCAGTCTACTAATGTAATGAACCTGTTGACAGTATAAAGTGGTGTAGTCCCAGTCTACTAATGTAATGAACCTGTTGATAAAGTGGTGTAGTCCCAGTCTACTAATGTAATGAACCTGTTGATAGTATAAGTTGTAGTCCCAGTCTACTAATGTAATGAACCTGTTGATAAAGTGGTGTAGTCCCAGTCTACTAATGTAATGAACCTGTTGACAGTATAAAGTGGTGTAGTCCCAGTCTACTAATGTAATGAACCTGTTGATAAAGTGGTGTAGTCCCAGTCTACTAATGTAATGAACCTGTTGACAGTATAAAGTGGTGTAGTCCCAGTCTACTAATGTAATGAACCTGTGATATAAAGTGGTGTAGTCCCAGTCTACTAATGTAATGAACCTGTTGATAGTATAAAGTGGTGTAGTCCCAGTCTACTAATGTAATGAACCTGTTGATAAAGTGGTGTAGTCCCAGTCTACTAATGTAATGAACCTGTTGATAGTATAAAGTGGTGTAGTCCAGTCTACTAATGTAATGAACCTGTTGACAGTATAAAGTGGTGTAGTCCCAGTCTACTAATGTAATGAACCTGTTGATGAAGTGGTGTAGTCCAGTCTACTAATGTAATGAACCTGTTGATAAGTGGTGTAGTCCCAGTCTACTAATGTAATGAACCTGTTGACAGTATAAAGTGGTGTAGTCCCAGTCTACTAATGTAATGAACCTGTCGATGTATAAAGTGGTGTAGTCCCAGTCTACTAATGTAATGAACCTGTTGATAGTGGTGTAGTCCAGTCTACTAATGTAATGAACCTGTTGATAAAGTGGTGTAGTCCCAGTCTACTAATGTAATGAACCTGTTGACAGTATAAAGTGGTGTAGTCCCAGTCTACTAATGTAATGAACCTGTTGACAGTATAAAGTGGTGTAGTCCCAGTCTACTAATGTAATGAACCTGTTGATAAGTGGTGTAGTCCCAGTCTACTAATGTAATGAACCTGTTGATAAAGTGGTGTAGTCCCAGTCTACTAATGTAATGAACCTGTTGACAGTATAAAGTGGTGTAGTCCCAGTCTACTAATGTAATGAACCTGTTGATAGTTAAAGTGGTGTAGTCCAGTCTACTAATGTAATGAACCTGTTGATAGTAGTGGTGTAGTCCCAGTCTACTAATGTAATGAACCTGTTGATAAAAGTGGTGTAGTCCCATCTACTAATGTAATGAACCTGTTGACAGTATAAAGTGGTGTAGTCCCAGTCTACTAATGTAATGAACCTGTTGATAAAGTGGTGTAGTCCAGTCTACTAATGTAATGAACCTGTTGATAGTATAAAGTGGTGTAGTCCCAGTCTACTAATGTAATGAACCTGTTGATAAAGTGGTGTAGTCCCAGTCCACTAATGTAATGAACCTGTTGACAGTATAAAGTGGTGTAGTCCCAGTCTACTAATGTAATGAACCTGTTGATAGTATAAAGTGGTGTAGTCCCAGTCTACTAATGTAATGAACCTGTTGATATAAGTGGTGTAGTCCCAGTCTACTAATGTAATGAACCTGTGACAGTATAAAGTGGTGTAGTCCCAGTGTACTAATGTAATGAACCTGTTGATAGTATAAAGTGGTGTAGTCCCAGTCTACTAATGTAATGAACCTGTTGATAGTATAAAGTGGTGTAGTCCCAGTCTACTAATGTAATGAACCTGTTGATAGTATAAAGTGGTGTAGTCCCAGTCTACTAATGTAATGAACCTGTTGACAGTATAAAGTGGTGTAGTCCCAGTCTACTAATGTAATGAACCTGTTGATAAAGTGGTGTAGTCCCAGTCTACTAATGTAATGAACCTGTTGATAGTATAAAGTGGTGTAGTCCCAGTCTACTAATGTAATGAACCTGTTGATAAAGTGGTGTAGTCCCAGTCTACTAATGTAATGAACCTGTTGACAGTATAAAGTGGTGTAGTCCCAGTCTACTAATGTAATGAACCTGTTGACAGTATAAAGTGGTGTAGTCCAGTCTACTAATGTAATGAACCTGTTGATAAAGTGGTGTAGTCCCAGTCTACTAATGTAATGAACCTGTTGATAAGTGGTGTAGTCCCAGTCTACTAATGTAATGAACCTGTTGATAGTATAAAGTGGTGTAGTCCCAGTCTACTAATGTAATGAACCTGTTGATAAAGTGGTGTAGTCCCAGTCTACTAATGTAATGAACCTGTTGAGTATAAGTGGTGTAGTCCCAGTCTACTAATGTAATGAACCTGTTGATAAGTGGTGTAGTCCCAGTCTACTAATGTAATGAACCTGTTGATAGTATAAAGTGGTGTAGTCCCAGTCTACTAATGTAATGAACCTGTTGACAGTATAAAGTGGTGTAGTCCCAGTCTACTAATGTAATGAACCTGTTGATGAAGTGGTGTAGTCCCAGTCTACTAATGTAATGAACCTGTTGATAAAGTGGTGTAGTCCAGTCTACTAATGTAATGAACCTGTTGACAGTATAAAGTGGTGTAGTCCCAGTCTACTAATGTAATGAACCTGTCGATAGTATAAAGTGTGTAGTCCCAGTCTACTAATGTAATGAACCTGTTGATAAGTGGTGTAGTCCCAGTCTACTAATGTAATGAACCTGTTGATAAAGTGGTGTAGTCCCAGTCTACTAATGTAATGAACCTGTTGACAGTATAAAGTGGTGTAGTCCCAGTCTACTAATGTAATGAACCTGTTGATAAAGTGGTGTAGTCCAGTCTACTAATGTAATGAACCTGTTGATAGTATAAAGTGGTGTAGTCCCAGTCTACTAATGTAATGAACCTGTTGATAAAGTGGTGGTAGTCCCAGTCCACTAATGTAATGAACCTGTTACAGTATAAGTGGTGTAGTCCCAGTCTACTAATGTAATGAACCTGTTGATAGTATAAAGTGGTGTAGTCCCAGTCTACTAATGTAATGAACCTGTTGATAAAGTGGTGTAGTCCCAGTCTACTATGTAATGAACCTGTTGACAGTATAAAGTGGTGTAGTCCCAGTGTACTAATGTAATGAACCTGTTGATAGTATAAAGTGGTGTAGTCCCAGTCTACTAATGTAATGAACCTGTTGAGTATAAAGTGGTGTAGTCCCAGTCTACTAATGTATGAACCTGTTGATAGTAGTGGTGTAGTCCCAGTCTACTAATGTAATGAACCTGTTGACAGTAGTGGTGTAGTCCCAGTCTACTAATGTAATGAACCTGTTATAGTATAAAGTGGTGTAGTCCCAGTCTACTAATGTAATGAACCTGTTGACAGTATAGTGGTGTAGTCCCGTCTACTAATGTAATGAACCTGTTGATAAAGTGGTGTAGTCCCAGTCTACTAATGTAATGAACCTGTTGATCAGTATAGTGGTGTAGTCCCAGTCTACTAATGTAATGAACCTGTTGATATAGTGTGTAGTCCCAGTCTACTAATGTAATGAACCTGTGTGATAGAGTGGTGTAGTCCCAGTCTACTAATGTAATGAACCTGTTGATAAAGTGGTGTAGTCCCAGTCTACTAATGTAATGAACCTGTTGATAGTGGTGTAGTCCCAGTCTACTAATGTAATGAACCTGTTGATAAAGTGGTGTAGTCCCAGTCTACTAATGTAATGAACCTGTTGACAGTATAAAGTGGTGTAGTCCCAGTCTACTAATGTAATGAACCTGTTGACAGTATAAAGTGGTGTAGTCCCAGTCTACTAATGTAATGAACCTGTTGACAGAGTGGTGTAGTCCCAGTCTACTAATGTAATGAACCTGTTGATAAAGTGGTGTAGTCCCAGTCTACTAATGTAATGAACCTGTTGATAGAGTGGTGTAGTCCCAGTCTACTAATGTAATGAACCTGTTGATAAAGTGGTGTAGTCCCAGTCTACTAATGTAATGAAACCTGTTGACAGTATAAAGTGGTGTAGTCCCAGTCTACTAATGTAATGAACCTGTTGACAGTATAAAGTGGTGTAGTCCCAGTCTACTAATGTAATGAACCTGTTGATAGTGTGTAGTCCCAGTCTACTAATGTAATGAACCTGTTGATAAGTGGTGTAGTCCCAGTCTACTAATGTAATGAACCTGTTGACAGTATAAATGTGGTGTAGTCCCAGTCTACTAATGTAATGAACCTGTTGACAGTATAAAGTGTGTAGTCCCAGTCTACTAATGTAATGAACCTGTTGATAGTATAAAGTGGTGTAGTCCCAGTCTACTAATGTAATGAACCTGTTGACAGTATAAAGTGGGTGTAGTCCCAGTCTACTAATGTAATGAACCTGTTGATAAAGTGGTGTAGTCCCAGTCTACTAATGTAATGAACCTGTTTACAGTATAAAGTGGTGTAGTCCCAGTCTACTAATGTAATGAACTGTTGACAGTATAAAGTGGTGTAGTCCCGTCTACTAATGTAATGAACCTGTTGATAGTATAAATGGTGTAGTCCCAGTCTACTAATGTAATGAACCTGTTGATAGAGTGGTGTAGTCCAGTCTACTAATGTAATGAACCTGTTGATAGTATATAATGTGTAGTCCCAGTCTACTAATGTAATGAACCTGTTGACAGATAGTGGTGTAGTCCCAGTCTACTAATGTAATGAACCTGTTGACAGTAAAAGTGGTGTAGTCCCAGTCTACTAATGTAATGAACCTGTTGACGTATAAAGTGGTGTAGTCCCAGTCTACTAATGTAATGAACCTGTTGATATATAAAGTGGTAGTCCCAGTCTACTAATGTAATGAACCTGTTGATAGTATAAAGTGTGTAGTCCCAGTCTACTAATGTAATGAACCTGTTGACAGTATAAAGTGGTGTAGTCCCAGTCTACTAATGTAATGAACCTGTCGTAGTATAAAGTGGTGTAGTCCCAGTCTACTAATGTAATGAACCTGTTGATAAGTGGTGTAGTCCCAGTCTACTAATGTAATGAACCTGTTTGATAAAGTGGTGTAGTCCCAGTCTACTATGTAATGACCTGTTGATAGAGTGGTGTAGTCCCAGTCTACTAATGTAATGAACCTGTTGATAAAGTGGTGTAGTCCCAGTCTACTAATGTAATGAACCTGTTGACAGTATAAAGTGGTGTAGTCCCAGTCTACTAATGTAATGAACCTGTTGACAGTATAAAGTGGTGTAGTCCCAGTCTACTAATGTAATGAACCTGTTGATAGAGTGGTGTAGTCCCAGTCTACTAATGTAATGAACCTGTTGATAAAGTGTGTAGTCCCAGTCTACTAATGTAATGAACCTGTTGATAGTATAAAGTGGTGTAGTCCCAGTCTACTATGTAATGAACCTGTTGCAGTATAAAGTGGTGTAGTCCCAGTCTACTAATGTAATGAACCTGTTGATAGTATAAAGTGGTGTTAGTCCCAGTCTACTAATG
>NW_024060513.1:0-23898 GCF_016432855.1 Salvelinus namaycush | reverse complement strand
GGGTCTCCTCTATATAAACTGACTCCAGAACAGTGTGTGCTTACGACTAGTGTGTACCTGGTCTCCTCTATATAAACTGACTCCAGAACAGTGTGTACCTGGTCTCCTCTATATAAACTGACTCCAGAACAGTGTGTGTAGTAGTGTGTACCTGGTCTCCTCTATATAAACTGACTCCAGAACAGTGTGTGTAGTAGTGTGTACCTGGTCTCCTCTATATAAACTGACTCCAGAACAGTGTGTGTAGTAGTGTGTACCTGGTCTCCTCTATATAAACTGACTCCAGAACAGTGTGTGTAGTAGTGTGTACCGGGTCTCCTCTATATAAACTGACTCCAGAACAGTGTGTGTAGTAGTGTGTACCTGGTCTCCTCTATATAAACTGACTCCAGAACAGTGTGTACCTGGTCTCCTCTATATAAACTGACTCCAGAACAGTGTGTGTAGTAGTGTGTACCTGGTCTCCTCTATATAAACTGACTCCAGAACAGTGTGTGTAGTAGTGTGTACCTGGTCTCCTCTATATACACTGACTCCAGAACAGTGTGTACCTGGTCTTCTCTATATACACTGACTCCAGAACAGTGGCAGCATACTCCAGGTTCTTCTTGAGGTCCACCAGAGACACCTCTCCTCTCTCCAGCTGTTTCAGCAGACATCTCAATCTACAGGAGGAGAGGACAACATTACCATTACAACATTATTACAACATTATTACAAAACAGAGACAATATTATCCTCTCCTCTCTCCAGCTGTTTCAGCAGACATCTCAAACTGCAGGAGGACAGAAACACAACATAAATATTATGACAGTCAAACTGCAGGAGGACAGAGAAACAACATAAATATTATGACTCAATCAAACTGCAGGAGGACAGAGACAACATGATTGTTAAAACCTACAGGATGGTATCAATCCAGGACCAGGGTTAAACCCTACAGGATGGTATCAATCCAGGACCAGGGTTAAAACCTACAGGATGGTATCAATCCAGGACCAGGGTTAAACCTACATGATGGTATCAATCCAGGACCAGGGTTAAAACCTACTGGATGGTATCAATCCAGGACCAGGGTTAAAATCTACTGGATGGTATCAATCCAGGACCAGGGTTAAAACCTACAGGATGGTATCAATCCAGGACCAGGGTTAAACCCTACTGGATGGTATCAATCCAGGACCAGGGTTAAACCCTACAGGATGGCATCAATCCAGGACCAGGGTTAAAACCTACAGGATGGTATCAATCCAGGACCAGGGTTAAACCCTACAGGATGGTATCAATCCAGGACCAGGGTTAAAACCTACAGGATGGTATCAATCCAGGACTAGTGTTAAAACCTACAGGATGGTATCAATCCAGGACCAGGGTTAAACCCTAGAGGATGGTATCAATCCAGGACCAGGGTTAAAATCTACTGGATGGTATCAATCCAGGACCAGTGTTAAAACCTACAGGATGGCATCAATCCAGGACCAGGGTTAAACCCTACAGGATGGTATCAATCCAGGACCAGGGTTAAAACCTACAGGATGGTATCAATCCAGGACCAGGGTTAAACTTAAAACCAGACCTGATAGCAGTCTTCTCTGTAGTCTATATAACACCAGACCTGTTAGCAGTCTTCTCTGTAGTCTATATAACACCAGACCTGTTAGCAGTCCTCTCTGTAGTCTATATAACACCAGACCTGTTAGCAGTCTTCTCTGTAGTCTATATAACACCAGACCTGACAGCAGTCTTCTCTGTAGTCTATATAACACCAGACCTGTTAGCAGTCTTCTCTGTGGTCTATATAACACCAGACCTGTTAGCAGTCTTCTCTGTAGTCTATATAACACCAGACCTGTTAGCAGTCTTCTCTGTAGTCTATATAACACCAGACCTGACAGCAGTCTTCTCTGTAGTCTATATGACACCAGACCTGTTAGCAGTCTTCTCTGTAGTCTATATAACACCAGACCTGATAGCAGTCTTCTCTGTAGTCTATATGACACCAGACCTGACAGCAGTCTTCTCTGTAGTCTATATAACACCAGACCTGATAGCAGTCTTCTCTGTAGTCTATATAACACCAGACCTGATAGCAGTCTTCTCTGTAGTCTATATAACACCAGACCTGACAGCAGTCTTCTCTGTGGTCTATATAACACCAGACCTGTTAGCAGTCTTCTCTGTAGTCTATATAACACCAGACCTGTTAGCAGTCTTCTCTGTAGTCTATATAACACCAGACCTGACAGCAGTCTTCTCTATAGTCTATATAACACCAGACCTGACAGTAGTCTTCTCTGTAGTCTATATAACACCAGACCTGATAGCTTATAGGCTGACCTGATAGCAGTCTTCTCTGTGACGTCTGGCCCGTTAGAAGCAGGAAGTTCATCAGCCAGGACCTCCTCGGGGCTACGAGGGTCAAATAGAATCTTCGTCCCTCCGTCTCTCACGCCAATCCCTGCCGCAGGGGCCGACCACATTGCACTCTGGGACTTGGAACCTGTAGGATTTAGGTGACACTGTCAGATTCAACAATGTGGTACATGATAGGTAGGTAACCAAGATTTAGGTAAATCTGCTTTTATGTTTTTGTGCCTTTAGTTTTTTTTGTATCTCCAAAACGCGTAAAAGTTGGTGGCCTCTAAGGCAGGCGGATGTTAGAGGGCCTTTTTACCGATGAATGTGTTTGACTCATATGATTGTGTTTTGCTTTTTGTGTTTTGTGATTGCATTTCATCTATTGCGTAATTATGTGTCTTAATAACACTGATTATACAAAACATTATGAACACCTTCCTAATATTTAGTTGCACCCACTTTTGCCTTCAGAACAGCCTCAGTTAGTTGGGCACGGTCTCAAGGTGTTGAAAGCGATCCATAAGGATACTGGCCCATGTTGACTCCAATGCTTCCTACAGTTGTGTCAAGTTGGCTGGTAGTGGATTTCTACTCCAAATAGCTTGTTCCATCTCATTCCACAGATGCTCAAATGGATTGAGATCTGGTGACGGTTTAGTCTGTCTAATAACAGACCTGATGTGTCCATTAAAACCTGTCTTTCCTCCTGTCTCTCTCATGTGGTTTAGTCTGTCTAATAACAGACCTGATGTGTCCATTAAAACCTGTCTTTCCTCCTGTCTCTCTCATGTGGTTTAGTCTGTCTAATAACAGACCTGATGTTTCCATTAAAACCTGTCTTTCCTCCTGTCTCTCTCATGTGGTTTAGTCTGTCTAATAACAGACCTGATGTGTCCATTAAAACCTGTCTTTCCTCCTGTCTCTCTCATGTGGTTTAGTCTGTCTAATAACAGACCTGATGTTTCCATTAAAACCTGTCTTTCCTCCTGTCTCTCTCATGTGGTTTAGTCTGTCTAATAACAGACCTGATGTGTCCATTAAAACCTGTCTGTCCTCCTGTCTCTCTCATGTGGTTAAAACCTGTCTTTCCTCCTGTCTCTCTCATGTGGTTTAGTCTGTCTAATAACATACCTGATGTGTCCATTAAAACCTGTCTTTCCTCCTGTCTCTCATGTGGTTTAGTCTGTCTAATAACAGACCTGATGTTTCCATTAAAACCT
Organism: Salvelinus namaycush; assembly: GCF_016432855.1. Lineage (NCBI taxonomy): Eukaryota > Metazoa > Chordata > Actinopteri > Salmoniformes > Salmonidae > Salvelinus > Salvelinus namaycush. The sequence continues at coordinate 20,320 of NW_024060513.1, read as the reverse complement.
GTCTTTCCTCCTGTCTCTCATGTGGTTTAGTCTGTCTAATAACAGACCTGATGTGTCCATTAAAACCTGTCTTTCCTCCTGTCTCTCATGTGGTTTAGTCTGTTTAATAACAGACCTGATGTGTCCATTAAAACCTGTCTTTCCTCCTGTCTCTCTCATGTGGTTTAGTCTGTCTAATAACAGACCTGATGTGTCCATTATAACCTGTCTTTCCTCCTGTCTCTCTCATGTGGTTTAGTCTGTCTAATAACATACCTGATGTTTCCATTAAAACCTGTCTTTCCTCCTGTCTCTCTCATGTGGTTTAGTCTGTCTAATAACAGACCTGATGTTTCCATTAAAACCTGTCTTTCCTCCTGTCTCTCTCATGTGGTTTAGTCTGTCTAATAACAGACCTGATGTTTCCATTAAAACCTGTCTTTCCTCCTGTCTCTCTCATGTGGTTTAGTCTGTCTAATAACAGACCTGATGTGTCCATTAAAACCTGTCTTTCCTCCTGTCTCTCTCATGTGGTTTAGTCTGTCTAATAACAGACCTGATGTTTCCATTAAAACCTGTCTTTCCTCCTGTCTCTCATGTGGTTTAGTCTGTCTAATAACAGACCTGATGTGTCCATTAAAACCTGTCTTTCCTCCTGTCTCTCATGTGGTTTAGTCTGTCTAATAACAGACCTGATGTTTCCATTAAAACCTGTCTTTCCTCCTGTCTCTCATGTGGTTTAGTCTGTCTAATAACAGACCTGATGTGTCCATTAAAACCTGTCTTTCCTCCTCTCTCTCATGTGGTTTAGTCTGTCTAATAACAGACCTGATGTGTCCATTAAAACCTGTCTTTCCTCCTGTCTCTCATGTGGTTTAGTCTGTCTAATAACAGACCTGATGTTTCCATTAAAACCTGTCTTTCCTCCTGTCTCTCATGTGGTTTAGTCTGTCTAATAACAGACCTGATGTGTCCATTAAAACCTGTCTTTCCTCCTGTCTCTCTCATGTGGTTTAGTCTGTCTAATAACAGACCTGATGTGTCCATTAAAACCTGTCTTTCCTCCTGTCTCTCTCATGTGGTTTAGTCTGTCTAATAACAGACCTGATGTGTCCATTAAAACCTGTCTTTCCTCCTGTCTCTCATGTGGTTTAGTCTGTTTAATAACAGACCTGATGTGTCCATTAAAACCTGTCTTTCCTCCTGTCTCTCATGTGGTTTAGTCTGTCTAATAACAGACCTGATGTGTCCATTAAAACCTGTCTTTCCTCCTGTCTCTCTCATGTGGTTTAGTCTGTCTAATAACAGACCTGATGTTTCCATTAAAACCTGTCTTTCCTCCTGTCTCTCTCATGTGGTTTAGTCTGTCTAATAACAGACCTGATGTTTCCATTAAAACCTGTCTTTCCTCCTGTCTCTCTCATGTGGTTTAGTCTGTCTAATAACAGACCTGATGTGTCCATTAAAACCTGTCTTTCCTCCTGTCTCTCTCATGTGGTTTAGTCTGTCTAATAACAGACCTGATGTGTCCATTAAAACCTGTCTTTCCTCCTGTCTCTCTCATGTGGTTTAGTCTGTCTAATAACAGACCTGATGTGTCCATTAAAACCTGTCTTTCCTCCTGTCTCTCTCATGTGGTTTAGTCTGTCTAATAACAGACCTGATGTGTCCATTAAAACCTGTCTTTCCTCCTGTCTCTCATGTGGTTTAGTCTGTCTAATAACAGACCTGATGTGTCCATTAAAACCTGTCTTTCCTCCTGTCTCTCATGTGGTTTAGTCTGTCTAATAACAGACCTGATGTTTCCATTAAAACCTGTCTTTCCTCCTGTCTCTCATGTGGTTTAGTCTGTCTAATAACAGACCTGATGTTGCCATTAAAACCTGTCTTTCCTCCTGTCTCTCTCATGTGGTTAAGGCTGGGCTAGAAAAGAAGCCTGAACACCCAGCATACCTCCAGGAGAAGGATTGGCCTGCTACAGTTGTAATACGTTTGTATCCTACATTGTGTGACTTTTAACTTCTTGGCAGAATTTTTATGTTTGGAAAAATAACGTTCCCAATGTAAGCTGCCTATTTCTCAGGCCCAGATGCTAGAATATGCATATAATTGACAGATCAGGATAGAAAACACTCTAAAGTTTCCAAAACTGTCAAAATATTGTCTGTGAGTATAACAGAACTGATTTTGCAGGCGAAAACCTGAGGAAATCCAACCCGGAAGTGGCTCTTATTTAGAAAAATCCCTGTTCCATTGCCTGCCCCTCCTCCATTTAAAGGGATATCAACCGGATTCCTTTTCCAATGGCTTCCTCAGGGTGTGAACAGGCTTTAGACATAGTTTCAAGCTTTTATTCTGAAAAATGAGCGAGATTTATCAGAACGCGTCAGTGGATGGCCAGGTGTCCTTTGATTGGTTCCTGCGCTATGAGAGTTGTAGCTCGACATTTTCTTTCTCTCTAGTATTGATAGTTTACCGTCCGGTTGAAATATGATCGATTATTGATGTTAAAAACAACCTGAGGATTGATTATAAAAAACGTTTGACATGTTTCTACGAACTTTACGGATACTATTTGGAATTTTCGTCTTCCCTTCATGACTGCTGGATCCTGTTGATTTCTGAACATAATGCACCAACCAAATGGAGGTTTTTGGATATAAAAATAGTATTTATCGAACAAAAGGAGCATTTATTGTGTAACTGGGAGTCTCGTGAGTGCAAACATCCGAAGATCATCAAAGGTAAGCGATTAATTTCATTGCTTTTCGGACTTTCGTGACCAATCTACATTGCTGCTAGCTGTTTGTAATGTTTTGTCTAGTGATCGATAAACTCACAAACGCTTGGATTGCTTTCGCTGTAAAGCATATTTTCAAAATCTGACACGATAGGTGGATTAACAACAAGCTAAGCTGTGTTTTGGTATATTTCACTTGTGATTTCATGAAAATAAAAATAAAATGTTTTTTATTTTTTATTTGGCGCTCTGCAATTCAGCGGTTGTTTACGAAAATGATCCCGTTAAAGGGATCCGTGCGCCAAGAGGTTTTAACTGTGTTGTTGTATACAACAGTAGAGTTAGTGCGTCATGGCTCTCCTCCGAATGGACATGTGATGTGGAGGTTCAGGAGGTTCTGTGAATGTCCTCCCTCAGGTCAACGTTGTGAGTGGAGGTGAGACCCGAGGGAGGGTTGTGAGACTACAGGTGAGAGGTTCCCAGGAAGTTGAGAGGAAACTCACTTGGTTGTCTCATCGTCACGTAGTCATCGTTACAACACAACAGAGGGTATTTTAGAACAGGGACAACCCTCCCCCTCTCGGGGAGGGAGGTAGAGAGAGACAGAGGTATGCAGAAAGAGAAAGCGGGAGACTGAGGAGAACCAACCAACTGTATGGAAATGTGATCTCTGAAACACGGTGTATATTTCAGACCAGATACTGCCACATCAAACAGAGGCTTTGGTAGCTGTGTTTATTTCAGACCAGATACTGCCACATCAAACAGAGGCTTTGGTAGTTGGACAGACATGCACCATTGATATCCATCTTCAAAGGACTCTATCTGCCCATTCATGTCGTGGATGAATTCAATGAACATTATTCCACAGACAGACAAGCAACAGTATACAGGGTCTCTATGTCTATAGTATACAGGGAACAGTGCGGGGAGGCATCTGGTTTTCAGGGGAAATGGAAAAGGAGCATGTGACTGGAATTACGCTTTTGGACGTTAACAAGGCGACACTCCATCCTCCACGTCTACTGGTTAAACAGTGCAGAAGAAAACCTCCCACAACAGTTTTCTTTCTTCTCAACAGAAGCAGATTGAAAGGAAAATCATTAGGTTAGGTCATCTCTTATTAGCAGACCAATGGACATGAGCGATCTGCTAGACTGAGAGTCCAACTTAGCGATCTGCTAGACTGAGAGTCCAACTTAGCGATCTGCTAGACTGAGAGTCCAACATGAGAGATCTGTTAGACTGAGAGTCCAACATGAGAGATCTGTTAGACTGAGAGTCCAACTTAGCGATCTGCTAGACTGAGAGTCCAACTTAGCGATCTGCTAGACTGAGAGTCCAACTTAGCGATCTGCTAGACTGAGAGTCCAACATGAGACATCTGTTAGACTGAGAGTCCAACATGAGAGATCTGTTAGACTGAGAGTCCAACATGAGAGATCTGTTAGACTGAGAGTCCAACATGAGACATCTGTTAGACTGAGAGTCCAACATGAGAGATCTGTTAGACTGAGAGTCCAACATGAGAGATCTGTTAGACTGAGAGTCCAACATGAGACATCTGTTAGACTGAGAGTCCAACATGAGACATCTGTTAGACTGAGAGTCCAACATGAGACATCTGTTAGACTGAGAGTCCAACATGAGAGATCTGTTAGACTGAGAGTCCAACTTAGCGATCTGCTAGACTGAGAGTCCAACTTAGCGATCTGCTAGACTGAGAGTCCAACTTAGCGATCTGCTAGACTGAGAGTCCAACTTAGCGATCTGCTAGACTGAGAGTCCAACATGAGAGATCTGTTAGACTGAGAGTCCAACATGAGACATCTGTTAGACTGAGAGTCCAACATGAGAGATCTGTTAGACTGAGAGTCCAACATGAGACATCTGTTAGACTGAGAGTCCAACATGAGAGATCTGTTAGACTGAGAGTCCAACATGAGACATCTGTTAGACTGAGAGTCCAACATGAGAGATCTGTTAGACTGAGAGTCCAACATGAGACATCTGTTAGACTGAGAGTCCAACATGAGACATCTGTTAGACTGAGAGTCCAACATGAGAGATCTGTTAGACTGAGAGTCCAACATGAGAGATCTGTTAGACTGAGAGTCCAACATGAGACATCTGTTAGACTGAGAGTCCAACATGAGACATCTGTTAGACTGAGAGTCCAACATGAGACATCTGTTAGACTGAGAGTCCAACATGAGACATCTGTTAGACTGAGAGTCCAACATGAGACATCTGTTAGACTGAGAGTCCAACATGAGACATCTGTTAGACTGAGAGTCCAACATGAGACATCTGTTAGACTGAGAGTCCAACATGAGAGATCTGTTAGACTGAGAGTCCAACATGAGACATCTGTTAGACTGAGAGTCCAACATGAGACATCTGTTAGACTGAGAGTCCAACATGAGAGATCTGGGGTTAATATATCCAATACGGTTAGTATATCTGTTTGGTAGAGTTATCATCTGTTTCTATTCTACATTATTCATGTTATATTATATCTGTATCTATCAAGCGCATATAATCGGCAGCAAGTTGAACTTTCTATCGTCTTTTTGAAGTGTGTCCTCGGTTTTAAATGCTCTCAGTGTCGTGTATTCATGGAAGCCAAATGAAGCCAGGCTTCCCCAAATAAAATAAAAACATTAAAAATAACATGTAAAATTATGTATCTGTCCTCTCTCTGTTTCATAATTTTCCTTCAATTCCCAAGAGGCTGAACCAATCTCTCCAGAGAAAGCATCCGAAACCACGCCCCTCTGTCTCAGTATGTCATAAACCACGCCCCTCTGTCTCAGTATGTCATAAACCACGCCCATCTGCCTCAGTATGTCATAAACCACGCCCATCTGCCTCAGTATGTCATAAACCACGCCCCCCTGTCTCTGCATGTCATAAACCACGCCCCTCTGTCTCAGTATGTCATAACCCACGCCCATCTGCCTCAGTATGTCATAAACCACGCCCCTCGGCCTCAGTATGTCATAAACCACGCCCATCTGCCTCAGTATGTCATAAACCACGCCCCTCTGTCTCAGTATGTCATAAACCACGCCCATCTGCCTCAGTATGTCATAAACCACGCCCATCTGCCTCAGTATGTCATAAACCACGCCCCCCTGTCTCTGCATGTCATAAACCACGCCCCTCTGTCTCAGTATGTCATAACCCACGCCCCTCTGTCTCAGTATGTCATAAACCACGCCCATCTGCCTCAGTATGTCATAAACCACGCCCATCTGCCTCAGTATGTCATAAACCACGCCCCCCTGTCTCTGCATGTCATAAACCACGCCCCTCTGTCTCAGTATGTCATAACCCACGCCCATCTGCCTCAGTATGTCATAAACCACGCCCCTCGGCCTCAGTATGTCATAAACCACGCCCATCTGCCTCAGTATGTCATAAACCACGCCCCTCTGTCTCAGTATGTCATAAACCACGCCCATCTGCCTCAGTATGTCATAAACCACGCCCCCCTGTCTCTGCATGTCATAAACCACGCCCCTCTGTCTCAGTATGTCATAACCCACGCCCATCTGCCTCAGTATGTCATAAACCACGCCCCTCGGCCTCAGTATGTCATAAACCACGCCCATCTGCCTCAGTATGTCATAAACCACGCCCCTCTGTCTCAGTATGTCATAAACCACGCCCATCTGCCTCAGTATGTCATAAACCACGCCCCTCTGTCTCTGCATGTCATAAACCATGCCCCTCGGCCTCAGTATGCCATAAACCACGCCCCTCTGTCTCAGTATGTCATAAACCACGCCCCTCTGTCTCTGCATGTCATAAACCACGCCCCTCTGTCTCTGCATGTCATAAACCACGCCCCTCTGTCTCAGTATGTCATAAACCATGCCCCTCTGTCTCAGTATGTCATAAACCACGCCCCTCTGTCTCTGCATGTCATAAACCACGCCCCTCTGCCTCAGTATGTCATAAACCACGCCCCTCGGCCTCAGTATGCCATAAACCACGCCCCTCGGCCTCAGTATGTCATAAACCATGCCCCTCTGTCTCAGTATGTCATAAACCACGCCCCTCTGTCTCTGCATGTCATAAACCACGCCCCTCTGTCTCAGTATGTCATAAACCACGCCCCTCTGTCTCTGCATGTCATAAACCACGCCCCTCTGTCTCAGTATGTCATAAACCACGCCCCTCTGTCTCTGCATGTCATAAACCACGCCCCTCTGTCTCAGTATGCCATAAACCACGCCCCTCTGCCTCAGTATGTCATAAACCACGCCCCTCTGTCTTTGCATGTCATAAACCACGCCCCTCTGCCTCATTATGTCATAAACCACGCCCCCCTGTCTCTGCATGTCATAAACCACGCCCCTCTGTCTCAGTATGTCATAAACCACGCCCATCTGCCTCAGTATGTCATAAACCACGCCCCTCTGTCTCTGCATGTCATAAACCACGCCCCTCGGCCTCAGTATGTCATAAACCACGCCCCTCGGCCTCAGTATGTCATAAACCACGCCCATCTGCCTCAGTATGTCATAAACCACGCCCATCTGCCTCAGTATGTCATAAACCACGCCCCTCTGTCTCTGCATGTCATAAACCACGCCCCTCGGCCTCAGTATGCCATAAACCACGCCCCTCGGCCTCAGTATGTCATAAACCATGCCCCTCTGTCTCAGTATGTCATAAACCACGCCCCTCTGTCTCTGCATGTCATAAACCACGCCCCTCTGTCTCAGTATGTCATAAACCACACCCCTCTGTCTCTGCATGTCATAAACCACGCCCCTCTGTCTCAGTATGTCATAAACCACGCCCCTCTGTCTCTGCATGTCATAAACCACGCCCCTCTGTCTCAGTATGCCATAAACCACGCCCCTCTGTCTCAGTATGTCATAAACCATGCCCCTCTGTCTCAGTATGTCATAAACCACGCCCCTCTGTCTCTGCATGTCATAAACCACGCCCCTCTGTCTCTGCATGTCATAAACCACGCCCCTCTGTCTCAGTATGTCATAAACCATGCCCCTCTGTCTCAGTATGTCATAAACCACGCCCCTCTGTCTCTGCATGTCATAAACCACGCCCCTCTGCCTCAGTATGTCATAAACCACGCCCCTCTGTCTCTGCATGTCATAAACCACGCCCCTCTGCCTCAGTATGTCATGAACCACGCCCCTCTGCCTCAATATGTCATAAACCACGCCCCTCTGTCTCAGTATGTCATAAACCACGCCCCTCTGTCTCTGCATGTCATAAACCACGCCCCTCTGTCTCTGCATGTCATAAACCACGCCCCTCTGTCTCAGTATGTCATAAACCATGCCCCTCTGTCTCAGTATGTCATAAACCACGCCCCTCTGTCTCTGCATGTCATAAACCACGCCCCTCTGCCTCAGTATGTCATAAACCACGCCCCTCGGCCTCAGTATGTCATAAACCACGCCCATCTGCCTCAGTATGTCATAAACCACGCCCCTCTGTCTCTGCATGTCATAAACCACGCCCCTCGGCCTCAGTATGCCATAAACCACGCCCCTCGGCCTCAGTATGTCATAAACCATGCCCCTCTGTCTCAGTATGTCATAAACCACGCCCCTCTGTCTCTGCATGTCATAAACCACGCCCCTCTGTCTCAGTATGTCATAAACCACGCCCCTCTGTCTCTGCATGTCATAAACCACGCCCCTCTGTCTCAGTATGTCATAAACCACGCCCCTCTGTCTCTGCATGTTATAAACCACGCCCCTCTGTCTCAGTATGCCATAAACCACGCCCCTCTGTCTCAGTATGTCATAAACCACGCCCATCTGCCTCTGCATGTCATAAACCACGCCCCTCGGCCTCAGTATGCCATAAACCACGCCCCTCGGCCTCAGTATGTCATAAACCATGCCCCTCTGTCTCAGTATGTCATAAACCACGCCCCTCTGTCTCTGCATGTCATAAACCACGCCCCTCTGTCTCAGTATGTCATAAACCACGCCCCTCTGTCTCTGCATGTCATAAACCACGCCCCTCTGTCTCAGTATGTCATAAACCACGCCCCTCTGTCTCTGCATGTCATAAACCACGCCCCTCTGTCTCAGTATGCCATAAACCACGCCCCTCTGTCTCAGTATGTCATAAACCATGCCCCTCTGTCTCAGTATGTCATAAACCACGCCCCTCTGTCTCTGCATGTCATAAACCACGCCCCTCTGTCTCTGCATGTCATAAACCACGCCCCTCTGTCTCAGTATGTCATAAACCATGCCCCTCTGTCTCAGTATGTCATAAACCACGCCCCTCTGTCTCTGCATGTCATAAACCACGCCCCTCTGCCTCAGTATGTCATAAACCACGCCCCTCTGTCTCTGCATGTCATAAACCACGCCCCTCTGCCTCAGTATGTCATGAACCACGCCCCTCTGCCTCAATATGTCATAAACCACGCCCCTCTGTCTCAGTATGTCATAAACCACGCCCCTCTGTCTCTGCATGTCATAAACCACGCCCCTCTATCTCTGCATGTCATAAACCACGCCCCTCTGTCTCAATATGTCATAAACCACGCCCCTCTGTCTCTGCATGTCATAAACCACGCCCCTCTGTCTCAGTATGTCATAAACCACGCCCCTCTGTCTCTGCATGTCATAAACCACGCCCCTCTGTCTCAGTATGTCATAAACCACGCCCCTCTGTCTCAGTATGTCATAAACCACGCCCCTCTGTCTCTGCATGTCATAAACCACGCCCCTCTGTCTCTGCATGTCATAAACCACGCCCCTCTGTCTCAGTATGTCATAAACCATGCCCCTCTGTCTCAGTATGTCATAAACCACGCCCCTCTGTCTCTGCATGTCATAAACCACGCCCCTCTGTCTCAGTATGTCATAAACCACGCCCCTCTGTCTCTGCATGTCATAAACCACGCCCCTCTGTCTCAGTATGTCATAAACCATGCCCCTCTGTCTCAGTATGTCATAAACCACGCCCCTCTGTCTCTGCATGTCATAAACCACGCCCCTCTGCCTCAGTATGTCATAAACCACGCCCCTCTGTCTTTGCATGTCATAAACCACGCCCCTCTGCCTCAGTATGTCATAAACCACGCCCCCCTGTCTCTGCATGTCATAAACCACGCCCCTCTGTCTCAGTATGTCATAAACCACGCCCATCTGCCTCAGTATGTCATAAACCACGCCCCTCTGTCTCTGCATGTCATAAACCACGCCCCTCGGCCTCAGTATGTCATAAACCACGCCCCTCGGCCTCAGTATGTCATAAACCACGCCCATCTGCCTCAGTATGTCATAAACCACACCCCTCTGTCTCAGTATGTCATAAACCACGCCCATCTGCCTCAGTATGTCATAAACCACGCCCCTCTGTCTCTGCATGTCATAAACCACGCCCCTCGGCCTCAGTATGCCATAAACCACGCCCCTCGGCCTCAGTATGTCATAAACCATGCCCCTCTGTCTCAGTATGTCATCAACCACGCCCCTCTGTCTCTGCATGTCATAAACCACGCCCCTCTGTCTCAGTATGTCATAAACCACGCCCCTCTGTCTCTGCATGTCATAAACCACGCCCCTCTGTCTCAGTATGTCATAAACCACGCCCCTCTGTCTCTGCATGTCATAAACCACGCCCCTCTGTCTCAGTATGCCATAAACCACGCCCCTCTGTCTCAGTATGTCATAAACCATGCCCCTCTGTCTCAGTATGTCATAAACCACGCCCCTCTGTCTCTGCATGTCATAAACCACGCCCCTCTGTCTCTGCATGTCATAAACCACGCCCATCTGCCTCAGTATGTCATAAACCACGCCCCTCTGTCTCTGCATGTCATAAACCACGCCCCTCGGCCTCAGTATGCCATAAACCACGCCCCTCGGCCTCAGTATGTCATAAACCATGCCCCTCTGTCTCAGTATGTCATCAACCACGCCCCTCTGTCTCTGCATGTCATAAACCACGCCCCTCTGTCTCAGTATGTCATAAACCACGCCCCTCTGTCTCTGCATGTCATAAACCACGCCCCTCTGTCTCAGTATGTCATAAACCACGCCCCTCTGTCTCTGCATGTCATAAACCACGCCCCTCTGTCTCAGTATGCCATAAACCACGCCCCTCTGTCTCAGTATGTCATAAACCATGCCCCTCTGTCTCAGTATGTCATAAACCACGCCCCTCTGTCTCTGCATGTCATAAACCACGCCCCTCTGTCTCTGCATGTCATAAACCACGCCCCTCTGTCTCAGTATGTCATAAACCACGCCCCTCTGTCTCTGCATGTCATAAACCACGCCCCTCTGTCTCAGTATGTCATAAACCATGCCCCTCTGTCTCAGTATGTCATAAACCACGCCCCTCTGTCTCTGCATGTCATAAACCACGCCCCTCTGCCTCAGTATGTCATAAACCACGCCCCTCTGTCTCTGCATGTCATAAACCACGCCCCTCTGCCTCAGTATGTCATGAACCACGCCCCTCTGCCTCAATATGTCATAAACCACGCCCCTCTGTCTCAGTATGTCATAAACCACGCCCCCCTGTCTCTGCATGTCATAAACCACGCCCCTCTGTCTCAGTATGTCATAAACCACGCCCCTCTGCCTCAGTATGTCATAAACCACGCCCCCCTGTCTCTGCATGTCATAAACCACGCCCCTCTGTCTCAGTATGTCATAAACCACGCCCATCTGCCTCAGTATGTCATAAACCACGCCCCTCTGTCTCTGCATGTCATAAACCACGCCCCTCGGCCTCAGTATGTCATAAACCACGCCCCTCGGCCTCAGTATGTCATAAACCACGCCCATCTGCCTCAGTATGTCATAAACCACACCCCTCTGTCTCAGTATGTCATAAACCACGCCCATCTGCCTCAGTATGTCATAAACCACGCCCCTCTGTCTCTGCATGTCATAAACCACGCCCCTCGGCCTCAGTATGCCATAAACCACGCCCCTCGGCCTCAGTATGTCATAAACCATGCCCCTCTGTCTCAGTATGTCATAAACCACGCCCCTCTGTCTCTGCATGTCATAAACCACGCCCCTCTGCCTCAGTATGTCATAAACCACGCCCCTCTGTCTCTGCATGTCATAAACCACGCCCCTCTGTCTCAGTATGCCATAAACCACGCCCCTCTGTCTCAGTATGTCATAAACCACGCCCCTCTGTCTCTGCATGTCAGTCATAAACCACGCCCCTCTGTCTCAGTATGCCATAAACCACGCCCCTCTGTTTCTGCATGTCATAAACCACGCCCCTCTGTCTCTGCATGTCATAAACCACGCCCCTCTGTCTCAGTATGTCATAAACCACGCCCCTCTGTCTCTGCATGTCATAAACCACGCCCCTCTGTCTCAGTATGTCATAAACCATGCCCCTCTGTCTCAGTATGTCATAAACCACGCCCCTCTGTCTCTGCATGTCATAAACCACGCCCCTCTGCCTCAGTATGTCATAAACCACGCCCCTCTGTCTCTGCATGTCATAAACCACGCCCCTCTGCCTCAGTATGTCATGAACCACGCCCCTCTGCCTCAATATGTCATAAACCACGCCCCTCTGTCTCAGTATGTCATAAACCACGCCCCCCTGTCTCTGCATGTCATAAACCACGCCCCTCTGTCTCAGTATGTCATAAACCACGCCCCTCTGTCTCTGCATGTCATAAACCACGCCCCTCTGCCTCAGTATGTCATAAACCACGCCCCTCTGTCTCTGCATGTCATAAACCACGCCCCTCTGTCTCAGTATGCCATAAACCACGCCCCTCTGTCTCAGTATGTCATAAACCACGCCCCTCTGTCTCTGCATGTCAGTCATAAACCACGCCCCTCTGTCTCAGTATGCCATAAACCACGCCCCTCTGTTTCTGCATGTCATAAACCACGCCCCTCTGTCTCTGCATGTCATAAACCACGCCCCTCTGTCTCAGTATGTCATAAACCACGCCCCTCTGTCTCTGCATGTCATAAACCACGCCCCTCTGTCTCTGCATGTCATAAACCATGCCCCTCTGTCTCAGTATGTCATAAACCACGCCCCTCTGTCTCTGCATGTCATAAACCACGCCCCTCTGTCTCTGCATGTCATAAACCACGCCCCTCTGCCTCAGTATGTCATAAACCACGCCCCTCTGTCTCTGCATGTCATAAACCACGCCCCTCTGTCTCTGCATGTCATAAACCACGCCCCTCTGTCTCAGTATGTCATAAACCACGCCCCTCTGTCTCTGCATGTCATAAACCACGCCCCTCTGCCTCAGTATGTCATAAACCACGCCCCTCTGTCTCTGCATGTCATAAACCACGCCCCTCTGTCTCAGTATGTCATAAACCACGCCCCTCTGTCTCTGCATGTCATAAACCACGCCCCTCTGTCTCAGTATGCCATAAACCACGCCCCTCTGTCTCAGTATGTCATAAACCACGCCCCTCTGTCTCAGTATGTCATAAACCACGCCCCTCTGTCTCAGTATGTCATAAACCACGCCCCTCTGTCTCAGTATGTCATAAACCACGCCCCTCTGTCTCAGTATGTCATAAACCACGCCCCTCTGTCTCAGTATGCCATAAACCACGCCCCTCTGTCTCAGTATGTCATAAACCACGCCCCTCTGTCTCAGTATGTCATAAACCACGCCCCTCTGTCTCTGCATGTCATAAACCACGCCCCTCTGTCTCAGTATGCCATAAACCACGCCCCTCTGTCTCAGTATGTCATAAACCACGCCCCTCTGTCTCTGCATGTCATAAACCACGCCCCTCTGTCTCAGTATGCCATAAACCACGCCCCTCTGTTTCTGCATGTCATAAACCACGCCCCTCTGTCTCTGCATGTCATAAACCACGCCCCTCTGTCTCAGTATGTCATAAACCACGCCCCTCTGTCTCTGCATGTCATAAACCACGCCCCTCTGTCTCTGCATGTCATAAACCATGCCCCTCTGTCTCAGTATGTCATAAACCACGCCCCTCTGTCTCTGCATGTCATAAACCACGCCCCTCTGTCTCTGCATGTCATAAACCACGCCCCTCTGCCTCAGTATGTCATAAACCACGCCCCTCTGTCTCTGCATGTCATAAACCACGCCCCTCTGTCTCAGTATGTCATAAACCTGAAAGATGAGGATGGCTGTCTACAAGTATTTGTTGAGTTTTTTGAGTCAACGTGTTTTTATACTTACGCACACACACAGAAATCACTACCATGGACAGCCACTTCATATTCACCTTACTTTGATTGGACTAAATCGTTTTTGGTATTAAAAAAAAAAAGTTCTCATTTACAACTGCGACCTGGTCAAGATAGAGCGAAGCAGTGCGACACAAACAACAACACAGTTACACATGGAATAAACAAACGTACAGTCAATAACACAATAGAAAAGTCTATATACAGTGTGTGCAAATGGCGTGAGGAGGTAAGGCAATAAATAGGCCATAGTAGCGAAGTAATTAGTTGTCAGTGTATCAGACTAAGCAGAGGTGATTAGATGAAGTTGAAATGGTTCTGGAATAGTGGAGGCAGATCCTGTTTCCTGTTTAACTCTCCGTGGTTCTACATCAATAGTTGTTCTGTCCTACAACGCCGGAAACATTACCTTGCTTGACCATGCTGTAGGTCATGTAACTGGTTGTTATAAGCAATATGATTTATTGACTGCACCGGACAGATGTTGCTCTCCGGTTTGGTGATGAAACAAATGTGTGGTTGAATTTATTCTGCCACTGTGTCTTCTTATTGTGTCGGCCTTAGGGCTATATATCTCGGTTGCAAGGCATATGAACTAACAGGCTATAGAAGCAAACAACGAAATTAACACACAGGTTGTAATATGTAGAAAAAATGATGGCTTGTTTTGTGATTTTCTCCACGCACCGCTACTGAATGTAATTTAAAATCAAAGAAAGTTGAACTGGAAACTCACCGTTGAGCCCGTTACCAGAGGGCTCGAGAGCGCTCTGTGACGTCCCCACCCTTCCGCCACCGGCATCTGGCGCGTTCGGCACCTCGGACAGCGACTGTCTCGTGCTCTGCCGTCCGATCTGGTTCGAGGAGGAGACGTTGAGGCGCACGCTCCTCTTCCTCCCGCGGTCAGACTTCGGGGCGGAGAGGCTCCGGTCAGTCTCGTGCTCGGGTTCTGAACCAACTTTGACCAATGCGTGTCTGGTCCGTCTGGTCATGGCAGACGTCACAGAGCCCATGGCGGTGGCTTCAATACTTGTTTTTAGTGATCAGAGCAGCAGGTCTTTAGAAAGTTAAAGTGCAGTGAAGGAAGCATAATATGGATATTCAAAACCATTTCCCGTGAAGTCTTCCAGTAGGTTTTCAGAGAAACAGCCTGGTACCAGTATCTAAAACTCACCGGAGAGAGTAGGGAGAGGGAACTTCTTCATCGTTCAAATGATTTGTTGGTTCGTCGGTTTTCCTCCTCTCCTTCCCCGCAGACTGTAGCAGCCCAGTCCATGCTGAGTGAAATATTTCCAGACAGCAGAACAGTGTTTGGGTTCATCATCCTCCCGCAAGCTTTTCCTCCTCTCATCCTCCTCTTCTCTCAGAGGCATCCTGTCTGTCGCCAGGGGATGGCGTCACATGGTGGAGAAAGTTGCTATGTCAAACACAAGGGAGTCTCAAGGGCAAAGACCTGCAAAAACAAGCTCAGTAATGAGTCTGGTGCTTGTCGGATGTATTAATACCTCAGGAAATCAAGCGCTCCGGAACCCCCGGGCTCCCGAGTGGCGCAGTGGTCTGAGGCACAGCATCTCAGTGCAAGAGGCGTCACTGCAGTCCCTGGTTCTAGTCCATCTGCATCACATCCGGCCGTGATTGGGAGTCCCATAGGGCGGCACACAATTGGTCCAGAGTTGTAAATAAGAATTGGTTCTAGTCTAGTTAAATAAAGGTAAATAAAAGATATGTATTTTCAGCTCTGCTGCAGTTTAAGAGGGGATTTCTAATGGTCAGCAGGCATCATTCTACACTACCCATCCAATTGAAGGTGGTGTAGGGAGAAATGGGGAGGACTGCTCATTGTAATAGCTGGAATAGAAAAAGCTAAACATTTTCAACTGTTTTTTAAAATGTATATATTTATCAGAGTTAATATAATCCTAGAATGGACATGAACCTTCTTAAGATGTTATAAAGGCCAGCCATGTTGGTCAGGGAGATGGTCAGGGAGTTGATCAGCCATGTTGGTCAGGGAGATGGTCAGGGAGTTGATCAGCCATGTTGGTCAGGGAGTTGGTCAGCCATGTTGGTCAGGGAGATGGTCAGGGAGATGGTCAGCCATGTTGGTCAGGGAGATGGTCAGCCATGTTGGTCAGGGAGATGGTCAGCCATGTTGGTCAGGGAGATGGTCAGCCATGTTGGTCAGGGAGATGGTCAGCCATGTTGGTCAGGGAGATGGTCAACCATGTTGGTCAGGGAGATGGTCAGGAAGTTGGTCAACCATGTTGGTCAGGGAGATGGCCAACCATGTTGGTCAGGGAGTTGGTCAGCCATGTTGGTCAGGGAGTTGGTCAGGGAGATGGCCAACCATGTTGGTCAGGGAGTTGGTCAGCCATGTTGGTCAGGGAGATGGCCAACCATGTTGGTCAGGGAGATGGTCAACCATGTTGGTCAGGGAGATGGCCAACCATGTTGGTCAGGGAGATGGTCAGCCATGTTGGTCAGGGAGATGGTCAGCCATGTTGGTCAGGGAGATGGCCAACCATGTTGGTCAGGGAGATGGCCAACCATGTTGGTCAGGGAGTTGGTCAGGGAGATGGCCAACCATGTTGGTCAGGGAGATGGCCAACCATGTTGGTCAGGGAGTTGGTCAGCCATGTTGGTCAGGGAGTTGGTCAGGGAGATGACCAACCATGGTTTGGTCAGGGAGTTGGTCAGGGAGTTGGTCAGGGAGATGGCCAACCATGGTTTGGTCAGGGAGTTGGTCAGGGAGTTGGTCAGGGAGATGGCCAACCATGGTTTGGTCAGGGAGTTGGTCAGGGAGTTGGTCAGGGAGATGGCCAACCATGGTTTGGTCAGGGAGTTGGTCAGGGAGTTGGTCAGCCATGTTGGTCAGCCATGTTGGTCAGGGAGTTGGTCAGGGAGATGACCAACCATGGTTTGGTCAGGGAGTTGGTCAGGGAGTTGGTCAGGGAGATGGCCAACCATGGTTTGGTCAGGGAGTTGGTCAGGGAGTTGGTCAGGGAGATGGCCAACCATGGTTTGCCAGTGCTGTCATATTGGAGCATGGGAGGGGCGGAGTTTGAGTCAAATCAAATCAAAGTTTATTTGTCACGTGCGCCGAATACAACAGGTGTAGACCTTACAGTGAAATGCTTACTTACAGGCTCTAACCAATATCTCTCTCATCATCACTCAATACCTAGGTTTACCTCCACTGTATTCACATCCTACCATACCTTTGTCTGTACATTATTCCTTGAAGCTATTTTATCGCCCCCAGAAACTTCCTTTTACTCTCTGTTCCAGACGTTCTAGACGACCAATTCTCATAGCTTTTAGCCGTACCCTTATCCTACTCCTCCTCTGTTCCTCTGGTGATGTAGAGGTGAATCCAGGCCCTGCAGTGCTTAGCTCCACTCCTATTCCCCAGGCGCTCTCTTTTGATGACTTCTGTAACCGTAATAGCCTTGGTTTCATGCATGTTAACATTAGAAGCCTCCTCCCTAAGTTTGTTTTATTCACTGCTTTAGCACACTCTGCCAACCCGGATGTTCTAGCCGTGTCTGAATCCTGGCTTAGGAAGACCACCAAAAAATCTGACATTTTCATCCCCAACTACAAGATTTTCAGACAAGATAGAACGGCCAAAGGGGGCGGTGTTGCAATCTACTGCAAAGATAGCCTGCAGAGTTCTGTCTTACTATCCAGGTCTGTACCCAAACAATTTGAACATCTACTTTTAAAAATCCACCTCTCTAAAAACAAGTCTCTCACCGTTGCCGCCTGCTATAGACCACCCTCTGCCCCCAGCTGTGCTCTGGACACCAAATGTGAACTGATTGCCCCCCATCTATCTTCAGAGCTCGTGTTGCTAGGTGACCTAAACTGGGACATGCTTAACACCCCAGCCATCCTACAATCTAAGCTTGATGCCCTCAATCTCACACAAATTATCAATGAACCTACCAGGTACCACCCCAAAGCCGTAAACACGGGCACCCTCATAGATATCATCCTAACCAACTTGATCTCTAAATACACCTCTGCTGTTTTCAACCAAGATCTCAGCGATCACTGCCTCATTGCCTGCATCCGTAATGGGTCAGCGGTCAAACGACCTCCACTCATCAATGTCAAACGCTCCCTGAAACACTTCAGTGAGCAGGCCTTTCTAATCGACCTGGCCGGGGTATCCTGGAAGGATATTGATCTCATCCCGTCAGTAGAGGATGCCTGGCTATTCTTTAAAAGTGCCTTCCTCACCATCTTAAATAAGCATGCCCCATTCAAAAAATTTAGAACCAGGAACAGATATAGCCCCTGGTTCTCTCCAGACCTGACTGCCCTTAACCAACACAAAAACATCCTATGGCGTTCTGCATTAGCATCAAACAGCCCCCGTGATATGCAACTTTTCAGGGAAGCTAGAAACCAATATACACAAGCAGTTAGAAAAGCCAAGGCTAGCTTTTTCAAGCAGAAATTTGCTTCCTGCAACACAAACTCAAAAAAGTTCTGGGACACTGTAAAGTCCATGGAGAATAAGAACACCTCCTCCCAGCTGCCCATTGCACTGAAGATAGGAAACACTGTCACCACCGATAAATCCGCTATAATTGAGAATTTCAATAAGCATTTTTCTACGGCTGGCCATGCTTTCCACCTGGCTACCCCTACCCCGATCAACAGCACTGCACCCCCCACAGCTACTCGCCCAAGCCTTCCACTTTTCTCCTTCTCCCAAATCCAGTCAGCTGATGTTTTGAAAGAGCTGCAAAATCTGGACCCCTACAAATCAGCCGGGCTAGATTTCTAAAATTATCTGCTGAAATTGTTGCCACCCCTATTACTAGCCTGTTCAACCTCTCTTTCGTGTCATCTGAGATTCCCAAAGATTGGAAAGCAGCTGCGGTCATCCCCCTCTTCAAAGGGGGGGACACTTTTGACCCAAACTGCTACAGACCTATATCTATCCTACCCTGCCTTTTTAAGGTCTTCGAAAGCCAAGTCAACAAACAGATTACCGACCATTTCGAATCCCACCATACCTTCTCCGCTTAGCAATCTGGATTCAGAGCTGGTCATGGGTGCACCTCAGCCACACTCAAGGTCCTAAACGATATCTTAACCGCCATCGATAAGAAACAATACTGTGCAGCCGTATTCATTGACCTGGCCAAGGCTTTCGACTCTGTCAATCACCACATCCTCATCGGCAGACTCAACAGCCTTGGTTTCTCAAATGATTGCCTCTCCTGGTTCACCAACTACTTCTCTGATAGAGTTCAGTGTGTCAAATCGGAGGATCTGTTGTCCGGGCCTCTGGCAGTCTCTATGGGGGTGCCACAGGGTTCAATTCTTGGACCGTCTCTCTTCTCTGTATCCATCAATGATGTCGTTCTTGCTGCTGGTGAGTCTCTGAGCCACCTCTACACAGACGACACCATTCTGTATACTTCTGACCCTTCTTTGGACACTGTGTTAACAACCCTCCAGGCGAGCTTCAATAACATACAACTCTCCTTCCGTGGCCTCCAATTGCTCTTAAATACAAGTAAAACTAAATGCATGCTCTTCAACCGATCGCTGCCTGCACCTGCCCGCCTGTCCAACATCACTACTCTGGACGGCTCTGACTTAGAATATGTGGACAACTACAAATACCTAGGTGTCTGGTTAGACTGTAAACTCTCCTTCCAGACTCACATCAAACATCTCCAATCCAAAGTTAAATCTAGAATTGGCTTCCTATTTCGCAACAAAGCATCCTTCACTCATGATGCCAAACATACCCTTGTAAGACTGCCCATCCTACCAATCCTCGACTTCGGTGATGTCATTTACAAAATAGCCTCCAATACCCTACTCAATCAATTGGATGCAGTCTATCACAGTGCCATCCGTTTTGTCACCAAAGCCCCATACACTACCCACCACTGCGACCTGTACGCTCTCGTTGGCTGGCCCTCGCTTCATACTCGTCGCCAAACCCACTGGCTCCAGGTCATCTACAAGACCCTGCTAGGTAAAGTCCCCCCTTATCTCAGCTCGCTTGTGACCATAGCAGCACCCACCTGTAGCACGCGCTCCAGCAGGTATATCTCTCTGGTCACCCCCAAAACCAATTCTTCCTTTGGCCGCCTCTCCTTCCAGTTCTCTGCTGCCAATGACTGGAACGAACTACGAAAATCTCTGAAACTGGAAAAACTTATCTCCCTCACTAGCTTTAAGCACCAGCTGTCAGAGCAGCTCACAGATTACTGTACCTGTACATAGCCCATCTATAATTTAGCCCAAACAACTACCTCTTTCCCTACTTTATTTATTTATTTATTTATTTTGCTCCTTTGCACCCCATTATTTCTATCTCTACTAGAGACAATTGGTATAAACCCTGTATAAAATTATATGACAATATTTTAGGTT
>NW_024060512.1:12500-15000 GCF_016432855.1 Salvelinus namaycush | reverse complement strand
TTCCCTGTATTGTAGTTCACTACTTCAGACCCTATTCCCTGTATTGTAGTGCACTACTTTAGACCCTATTCCCTGTATTTTAGAGCACTACTTCAGACCCTATTCCCTGTATTGTAGTGCACTACTTTAGACCCTATTCCCTATATTGTAGTGCACTACTTTAGACCATATTCCCTGTATTTTAGAGCACTATTTCAGACCCTATTCCCTGTATTGTAGTGCACTACTTTAGACCCTATTCCCTGTATTGTAGTGCACTACTTTAGACCCTATTCCCTGTATTGTAGAGCACTACTTCAGACTCTATTCCCTGTATTGTAGTGCACTACTTTAGACCCTATTCCCTGTATTGTAGTGCACTACTTTAGACCCTATTCCCTATATTGTAGTGCACTACTTTAGACCCTATTCCCTATATTGTAGTGCACTACTTTAGACCCTATTCCCTATATTGTAGTGCACTACTTCAGACCAGGGCTCACAGACGATACAGGTGTTCTGTCATGATACAACAGGATGTGTGAGATAACCAGCAGCTGTGAACAAATCACCATTTTAAAGGTGTTAGCATCTTTTGAATTGTGGGAGGTGACGCCCATAGTCTTGCCCGTACCTTACTAAGAGAGAGAGGGTGGAGCTCCTCGTTACGGTTCTGATCCTCGTTACGGGTCTGAACCTCGTTACGGTTCTGATCCTCGTTACGGTTCTGATCCTCGTTACGGTTCTGATCCTCGTTACGGTTCTGATCCTCGTTACGGTTCTGATCCTCGTTACGGTTCTGATCCTCGTTACGGTACTGATCCTCATTACGGTTCTGATCCTCGTTACGGTTCTGATCCTCGTTACTGTTCTGATCCTCGTTACGGTTCTGATCCTCGTTACTGTTCTGATCCTCGTTACGGTTCTGATCCTCGTTACGGTTCTGATCCTCGTTACTGTTCTGATCCTCGTTACTGTTCTGATCCTCGTTACTGTTCTGATCCTCGTTACGGTTCTGATCCTCGTTACTGTTCTGATCCTCGTTACGGTTCTGATCCTCGTTACGGTTCTGATCCTCGTTACTGTTCTGATCCTCGTTTCGGTTCTGATCCTCGTTACGTTTCTGATCCTCATTCTAGCTCTTCTCTTAGCACGGAAGGACCCAGAACTTAATCGAGCCGCTGACCAATCACGTGAGACTTTAGTTCTGAGTACCAGAGATGAGATGCACCCCACCTTGAGCACGGCGTTAGAGAAGACCCCCTGGGATTGACTTAGTACAGCTAATACTTCCACTTCAGCTAACTAACTAGCTATAGTAGCCCCCTCTCTGGATTATAATGAGCTGCTGATGTGTCCACTGGATGTAAGATTAAATCTGGGTCTTTCCATGTCATTTCAACAAGCCGCCATGACACCCACGACCTCAGATTGTTCCCGAAAATTGTTTCTGTAGTTAGACACAGATAAGCATTCCTGCAATTATTTTTTGTTGAAAGACAATTTGAATTCTGAGAAATTAAAGATAATTGATTGCACTCAAATTGACCATTTCAATTTATAGGATTCATATAATATTAAATAAATATAAACAACATCGGATTTTCACTAACACCTCTCCTTAACAACGATTAAGATGTCAGGAATCACCACGGGTGGCCGAACGCCGCCCAATCCCACCCCTCAATCAGTCTACAGTATCTGTCACTCTTGCTCCCGCTCTCCCTCGCGGGCGCCAGACTGCCTATCATTACGCACACCTGTCCCCTTCATTACACGCACCTGTCCCCTTCATTACGCGCACCTGTCCCATTCATTACGTACACCTGTCCCCTTCATTACGCGCACCGGCGCCTCATTGGACCCACCTGAACTCCATCATTATTTGATTGCCTCCCCTTTATCTGTCTGTTTTCTCTGTGTGTTCCCTGTGTCAGCATTGATGTCGTTATTTTCCTGCTTCCTGCTTCCTGTCTCCGGCGTCGATCCTCACAGTATCACCTCTCTATAGCTGTATTCAATACTCATACTAAACACGCTAACTCTACTATTTGTGACGTAAATTGTGTATGTCGTATGCTTATTGGTCATAGTATGAATATAGTTAGTATGCCAAAAGTTCCCGGTTGTCGTAATAAATTTACCAAAATACAAAGTATACAAACGGTGTACACTATTTCCGTGCTATTAAGGACGTAAGGAGTGTGTACTGGGATGTAAGGAGTGCGTACTGGGATGTAAGGAGTGCGTACTGGGATGGAAGGAGTGCGTACTGGGATGGAAGGAGTGCGTACCTGGATGGAAGGAGTGCGTACTGGGATGTAAGGAGTGCATACTGGGATGTAAGGAGTGCGTACTGGGATGGAAGGAGGGCGTACTGGGATGTAAGGAGTGCGTACTGGGATGTAAGGAGTGCATACTGGGATGGAAGGAGTGTGTACTGGGATGGAAGGAGTGTGTACTGGGATGGAAGGAGTGCGTACTGGGATGGAAGGAGTGCGTACTGGGATGGAAGGAGTGC
>NW_024060511.1:0-23908 GCF_016432855.1 Salvelinus namaycush | reverse complement strand
ATTTTTTTGCAGTACTGCTTAAACTAGAGGATAAGAACCAATTTCAGCGAGTTTCAAGCATGAAATTGAAAAAAAAACACTTTTCCTTAAACAAGCTCTAAATCGTGTTTAATGCACTCTGTTAGTGAATTTTTTTGCAGTACTGCTTAAACTAGAGGATAGGAACCAATTTCAGCGAGTTTCAAGCATGAAATTGAAAAAAAAACACTTTTCCTTAAACAAGCTCTAAATCGTGTTTAATGCACTCTGTTAGTGAATTTTTTTGCAGTACTGCTTAAACTAGAGGATAGGAACCAATTTCAGCGAGTTTCAAGCATGAAATTGAAAAAAAAACACTTTTCCTTAAACAAGCTCTAAATCGTGTTTAATGCACTCTGTTAGTGAATTTTTTTGCAGTACTGCTTAAACTAGAGGATAGGAACCAATTTCAGCGAGTTTCAAGCATGAAATTGAAAAAAAAACACTTTTCCTTAAACAAGCTCTAAATCGTGTTTAATGCACTCTGTTAGTGAATTTTTTTGCAGTACTGCTTAAACTAGAGGATAGGAACCAATTTCAGCGAGTTTCAAGCATGAAATTGAAAAAAAACACTTTTCCTTAAACAAGCTCTAAATCGTGTTTAATGCACTCTGTTAGTGAATTTTTTTGCAGTACTGCTTAAACTAGAGGATAGGAACCAATTTCAGCGAGTTTCAAGCATGAAATTGAAAAAAAAACACTTTTCCTTAAACAAGCTCTAAATCGTGTTTAATGCACTCTGTTAGTGAATTTTTTTGCAGTACTGCTTAAACTAGAGGATAGGAACCAATTTCAGCGAGTTTCAAGCATGAAATTGAAAAAAAAACACTTTTCCTTAAACAAGCTCTAAATCGTGTTTAATGCACTCTGTTAGTGAAATTTTTTGCAGTACTGCTTAAACTAGAGGATAGGAACCAATTTCAGCGAGTTTCAAGCATGAAATTGAAAAAAAACACTTTTCCTTAAACAAGCTCTAAATCGTGTTTAATGCACTCTGTTAGTGAATTTTTTTGCAGTACTGCTTAAACTAGAGGATAGGAACCAATTTCAGCGAGTTTCAAGCATGAAATTGAAAAAAAACACTTTTCCTTAAACAAGCTCTAAATCGTGTTTAATGCACTCTGTTAGTGAATTTTTTTGCAGTACTGCTTAAACTAGAGGATAGGAACCAATTTCAGCGAGTTTCAAGCATGAAATTGAAAAAAAACACTTTTCCTTAAACAAGCTCTAAATCGTGTTTAATGCACTCTGTTAGTGAATTTTTTTGCAGTACTGCTTAAACTAGAGGATAGGAACCAATTTCAGCGAGTTTCAAGCATGAAATTGAAAAAAAACACTTTTCCTTAAACAAGCTCTAAATCGTGTTTAATGCACTCTGTTAGTGAATTTTTTTGCAGTACTGCTTAAACTAGAGGATAGGAACCAATTTCAGCGAGTTTCAAGCATGAAATTGAAAAAAAACACTTTTCCTTAAACAAGCTCTAAATCGTGTTTAACTTCTTGCGACTACAGGGGGTGCTGTTCCGAATTAGCATTTTGTCGTCTCCAAATTAAACTGCCTAGTACTCAATTCTTGCTCGTACAATATGCATATTATTAATTCTATTGGAAAGAAAACACTTTCTAGTTTCATACAAAGTTGGAATGATGTCTGTGGGTGACCCAGAACTCTTTCTACAGCGAAATCCATGACAGACAGTGAAAGGTCTGAGAGCGAAGCTCTGGTTTCAGATCAGTTTTTAAGGTCTCTGTCTATCCTATGGAACGACACGAACTGCACCCGCCTTCCCCTGGATGTCAGTAACCAATGAGAAGTGGAATGGGCCTTCTCCGTAGCTCTCAGAGGTTATAAAAGACCAAGGAGTGAGAGTAGCCCCCCTTTCGACGCTCGCCCTTACGCAGGAAGGGACCTCCGGACGCCATTTTCACAGGCTCGGTTATCAACTTGAAATGTATCCGTCTGTAATTTAATTCGATATAGGACTTAGAAACATCATAAGGTAGTTAATTTAAACCGTTTTATAGGAAATTATATCCGTTTAGTGCGATTTTGAGGAATTTCTTTGTTGTGCACTCTGAAACTTTGGACACGTTTTGGGTCCCGTTCGATCGTTAGTGGATATTTCGAAGGACAGAGGACATCTATCGACCAAAAGACGTTTATAACATAGAAAGGATACATTGCCCAAGAATATGATGGAAGAACAGCTCATAGTAAGCAATATTTAATATGATAAATTGTTGTTCTGTCGAAATATTTTAAACGCATATTTCGCCATTTTGTTTGGTGTAGCTTCACTTGGCGAACCCTGTATTGAAAAGTAAGGATAATTTTACAAATGTAAATCAGCGGTTGCATTAAGAACTAATTTGTCTTTCGATTCCTGTCAACCCTGTATTTTTTAGTCAAGTATATGATTAGCTTTCAATTAAACTAGATCACTCTGATAGATGACGTCAGACATATTGAGGCTTGATTTCCTAGTATTTTTATTGTGTAACCACGGTTTTGTATGGCTAAATATGCACCTTTTCGAACAAACTGTATATGTATGTTGTAAAATGATGTTACAGGAGTGTCATCGGAAGAATTCTGAGAAGGTTAGTGAAAAAATTAATATCTTTTGGCGATGTTGACGTTATAGCGCTCTTTGGCTGGAATCGATGCTCTGGTAACGTTTGCACATGTAGTATGCTAACTTATCGATTTATTGTGTTTTCGCTGAAAAACGCTTAGAAAATCTGAAATATGGTCTGAAATCACAAGAACTGGGTCTTTCCATTGCTATGCTTTGTCTATTTTTATGAAATGTTTTATGATGAGTAAATTGGTCATACACGTTGCTCTATCTAGTAATTCTAGTCGATTTGTGATGGTCGGTGCAATTGTAAACTGTGATTTCTACCTGAAATATGCACTTTTTTCTAACAAAAACTATCCTATACCATGAATATGTTATCAGACTGTCATCTGATGGTTTTTTTTATAGGTTATTGGCTATCAATATCTTAGTTGAGCCGAATTGGTGATAGCACCTGAAGGAGTAAGAAACTGATGGAGTTAGAATAGTGGTGTATTTTGCTAACGTGTTTAGCTAATAGATTTACATATTTTGTCTTCCCTGTAAAACATTTTAAAAATCTGAAATGGTGGCTTTATTCACAAGATCTGTATCTTTCATCTGGTGTCTTGGACTTGTGATTTAATGATATTTAGATGCTACTATCTACTTGTGAAGCTATGCTAGCTATGCTAATCAGTGTGTGGGGGGTGGGGGGTGATCCCGGATACGGGGTTGAGGTTCGGTAAAGGTTAATGCACTCTGTTAGTGAATTTTTTTGCAGTACTGCTTAAACTAGAGGATAGGAACCAATTTCAGCGAGTTTCAAGCATGAAATTGAAAAAAAACACTTTTCCTTAAACAAGCTCTAAATCGTGTTTAATGCACTCTGTTAGTGAATTTTTTTGCAGTACTGCTTAAACTAGAGGATAGGAACCAATTTCAGCGAGTTTCAAGCATGAAATTGAAAAAAAAACACTTTTCCTTAAACAAGCTCTAAATCGTGTTTAATGCACTCTGTTAGTGAATTTTTTTGCAGTACTGCTTAAACTAGAGGATAGGAACCAATTTCAGCGAGTTTCAAGCATGAAATTGAAAAAAAAACACTTTTCCTTAAACAAGCTCTAAATCGTGTTTAATGCACTCTGTTAGTGAATTTTTTTGCAGTACTGCTTAAACTAGAGGATAGGAACCAATTTCAGCGAGTTTCAAGCATGAAATTGAAAAAAAACACTTTTCCTTAAACAAGCTCTAAATCGTGTTTAATGCACTCTGTTAGTGAATTTTTTGCAGTACTGCTTAAACTAGAGGATAGGAACCAATTTCAGCGAGTTTCAAGCATGAAATTGAAAAAAAACACTTTTCCTTAAACAAGCTCTAAATCGTGTTTAATGCACTCTGTTAGTGAATTTTTTTGCAGTACTGCTTAAACTAGAGGATAGGAACCAATTTCAGCAAGTTTCAAGCATGAAATTGAAAAAAAAACACTTTTCCTTAAACAAGCTCTAAATCGTGTTTGATGCACTCTGTTAGTGAAATTCTTTGCAGTTGTGCTTAAACTCGATGATAGGAACCAATTTCAGCAAGTTTCAAGCATGAAATTGAAAAAAAAACACTTTTCCTTAAACAAGCTCTAAATCGTGTTTGATGCACTCTGTTAGTGAAATTCTTTGCAGTTGTGCTTAAACTCGATGATAGGAACCAATTTCAGCAAGTTTCAAGCATGAAATTGAAAAAAAAACACTTTTCCTTAAACAAGCTCTAAATCGTGTTTAATGCACTCTGTTAGTGAATTTTTTTGCAGTACTGCTTAACCTGTCTAGGATGAGTGTGCCGCTAGCGGCACTCCCCCCCCCCCCCCACTGAAAAACCAGTGCCGCGAAATTCAAAAAAAATATTTTTTTAAAATATTTAACTTTCACACATTAAAGTCCAATACAGCTAATGAAAGACACAGATCTTGTGAATCCAGTCAACATGTCCGATTTTTAAAATGTTTTACAGGGAAGACACAATATGTAAAGATGTACATCTATTACCTAAAAAGACATTAGCATAATCCACCATCTTTTATTTGTCCACCAACACCAGTAGCCATCACCAATTCGGCTAAACTAAGATATTTATAGCCCCTAACCAACAAAAAAACTCATTAGATGACAGTCTGATAACATATTTATGGTATGGGATAGGTTTTGTTAGAAAAAAGTGCATATTTCAGGTAGATGGCATAGGTTACAATTGCACCCACCGTCACAAATGGAATAGAAAAACTACTTAGAGCAACGTGTTTACCTACTTACTAATCATCAAACATTTCGTAAAAATACACAGCATACACGAATCGAAAGACACAGATCCTGTGAATACAGACAATATTTCAGATTTTCTAAGTGTCTTACAGCGAAAACACAATAAATCGTTATATTAGCATAGCACATACCACATAGCAGCCCAGCATTGATTCTAGCCAAAGTGAGCGATAAAAGTCAACATCGCCAAAAGATATTAATTTTTTCACTAA
The DNA here is from genome assembly GCF_016432855.1 of Salvelinus namaycush. Lineage (NCBI taxonomy): Eukaryota > Metazoa > Chordata > Actinopteri > Salmoniformes > Salmonidae > Salvelinus > Salvelinus namaycush. The sequence goes on along the minus strand of NW_024060511.1, from coordinate 18,805 downwards.
CCTTCTCAGAATTCTTCCGATGACACTCCTGTAACATCACATTACAACATGCATATACAGTTTGATCGCAAATGTTTATATTTAGCCACCAAAATCATGGTTAGACAATGTGAAATGTAGCTCAGCTGGTCAGAAAATGTCCTTGCGCCACTTAGACAGTGATCTACTCTTATACATAAATACTCATAAACGTGACTAAAAAATATAGGGTGGACAGGGATTGATAGACAATTTAATTCTTAATACAATTGCGTTATTACATTTTTTAATTTATCCTTACTTTTCAATACAGTTTGCGCCAAGCGAAGCTACGTCAAAAAACATGGCGTCCTAAGCCACTAAAATGTTTCGACAGAAACACGATTTATCATAATAAAAATGTCCTACCTTGAGCTGTTCTTCCATCAGTATCTTGGGCAAAGGATCCTTTCTTGGGAGAAATCGTCTTTTGGTGGAAAGCTGTCCTCTTGCCATGTGGAAATGCCAACTGCGTTCGGGATGAACTGAAAAGCGTGCCCAACTATTCACATCGTTGCAAAAATAAATGTCCCAAAATCGCACTAAACGGATATAAATTGCTATAAAACGCTTTAAATTAACTACCTTATGATGTTTTTAACTCCCATAACGAGTAGAAACATGACCCGAGTAATATTACCCCCTTCACTAATGCTTGGAAAAGGTGCGGGCCGGTGTCCTCTAGGCGCATGACGCAGCTCCAAAAGAATGACTAGCTTCAGGGTTTTTTCATTTGTAGGGCCTGTGAACGCGCAATCGACCCCATTGGAATCGTCATCACGTAAAGGCATCCAGGGGAAGACGTAAGAAGTGTCCGTATAGTCATAGCAAAATCAGTGCCCTTTTAACTGACTTCAGAACAGTGGCCAACATTTCTGAAATCTGAATCCATGTCAGGGAAATTGCTGTAGAATGGGCTCTGTTCCACTTAGAGACAAAATTTCAACTCCTATAGAAACTATAGACTGTTTTCTATCCAATAATAATAATAATATGCATATTGTACGATCAAGGATTTTGTGGGAAGCCGTTTAAAAAAAGTACCCAATTAGCATAAATAGCCTAAACAGCGCCCTCATCCCCAACAGGTTAAACTAGAGGATAGGAACCAATTTCAGCGAGTTTCAAGCATGAAATTGAAAAAAAACACTTTTCCTTAAACAAGCTCTAAATCGTGTTTAATGCACTCTGTTAGTGAATTTTTTTGCAGTACTGCTTAAACTAGAGGATAGGAACCAATTTCAGCGAGTTTCAAGCATGAAATTGAAAAAAAACACTTTTCCTTAAACAAGCTCTAAATCGTGTTTAATGCACTCTGTTAGTGAATTTTTTTGCAGTACTGCTTAAACTAGAGGATAGGAACCAATTTCAGCGAGTTTCAAGCATGAAATTGAAAAAAAACACTTTTCCTTAAACAAGCTCTAAATCGTGTTTAATGCACTCTGTTAGTGAATTTTTTTGCAGTACTGCTTAAACTAGAGGATAGGAACCAATTTCAGCGAGTTTCAAGCATGAAATTGAAAAAAAACACTTTTCCTTAAACAAGCTCTAAATCGTGTTTAATGCACTCTGTTAGTGAATTTTTTTGCAGTACTGCTTAAACTAGAGGATAGGAACCAATTTCAGCGAGTTTCAAGCATGAAATTGAAAAAAAACACTTTTCCTTAAACAAGCTCTAAATCGTGTTTAATGCACTCTGTTAGTGAATTTTTTTGCAGTACTGCTTAAACTAGAGGATAGGAACCAATTTCAGCGAGTTTCAAGCATGAAATTGAAAAAAAACACTTTTCCTTAAACAAGCTCTAAATCGTGTTTAATGCACTCTGTTAGTGAATTTTTTTGCAGTACTGCTTAAACTAGAGGATAGGAACCAATTTCAGCGAGTTTCAAGCATGAAATTGAAAAAAAACACTTTTCCTTAAACAAGCTCTAAATCGTGTTTAATGCACTCTGTTAGTGAATTTTTTTGCAGTACTGCTTAAACTAGAGGATAGGAACCAATTTCAGCGAGTTTCAAGCATGAAATTGAAAAAAAACACTTTTCCTTAAACAAGCTCTAAATCGTGTTTAATGCACTCTGTTAGTGAATTTTTTTGCAGTACTGCTTAAACTAGAGGATAGGAACCAATTTCAGCGAGTTTCAAGCATGAAATTGAAAAAAAACACTTTTCCTTAAACAAGCTCTAAATCGTGTTTAATGCACTCTGTTAGTGAATTTTTTTGCAGTACTGCTTAAACTAGAGGATAGGAACCAATTTCAGCGAGTTTCAAGCATGAAATTGAAAAAAAACACTTTTCCTTAAACAAGCTCTAAATCGTGTTTAATGCACTCTGTTAGTGAATTTTTTTGCAGTACTGCTTAAACTAGAGGATAGGAACCAATTTCAGCGAGTTTCAAGCATGAAATTGAAAAAAAACACTTTTCCTTAAACAAGCTCTAAATCGTGTTTAATGCACTCTGTTAGTGAATTTTTTTGCAGTACTGCTTAAACTAGAGGATAGGAACCAATTTCAGCGAGTTTCAAGCATGAAATTGAAAAAAAACACTTTTCCTTAAACAAGCTCTAAATCGTGTTTAATGCACTCTGTTAGTGAATTTTTTTGCAGTACTGCTTAAACTAGAGGATAGGAACCAATTTCAGCGAGTTTCAAGCATGAAATTGAAAAAAAACACTTTTCCTTAAACAAGCTCTAAATCGTGTTTAATGCACTCTGTTAGTGAATTTTTTTGCAGTACTGCTTAAACTAGAGGATAGGAACCAATTTCAGCGAGTTTCAAGCATGAAATTGAAAAAAAAACACTTTTCCTTAAACAAGCTCTAAATCGTGTTTAATGCACTCTGTTAGTGAATTTTTTTGCAGTACTGCTTAAACTAGAGGATAGGAACCAATTTCAGCGAGTTTCAAGCATGAAATTGAAAAAAAACACTTTTCCTTAAACAAGCTCTAAATCGTGTTTAATGCACTCTGTTAGTGAATTTTTTTGCAGTACTGCTTAAACTAGAGGATAGGAACCAATTTCAGCGAGTTTCAAGCATGAAATTGAAAAAAAACACTTTTCCTTAAACAAGCTCTAAATCGTGTTTAATGCACTCTGTTAGTGAATTTTTTTGCAGTACTGCTTAAACTAGAGGATAGGAACCAATTTCAGCGAGTTTCAAGCATGAAATTGAAAAAAAACACTTTTCCTTAAACAAGCTCTAAATCGTGTTTAATGCACTCTGTTAGTGAATTTTTTTGCAGTACTGCTTAAACTAGAGGATAGGAACCAATTTCAGCGAGTTTCAAGCATGAAATTGAAAAAAAACACTTTTCCTTAAACAAGCTCTAAATCGTGTTTAATGCACTCTGTTAGTGAATTTTTTTGCAGTACTGCTTAAACTAGAGGATAGGAACCAATTTCAGCGAGTTTCAAGCATGAAATTGAAAAAAAACACTTTTCCTTAAACAAGCTCTAAATCGTGTTTAATGCACTCTGTTAGTGAATTTTTTTGCAGTACTGCTTAAACTAGAGGATAGGAACCAATTTCAGCGAGTTTCAAGCATGAAATTGAAAAAAACACTTTTCCTTAAACAAGCTCTAAATCGTGTTTAATGCACTCTGTTAGTGAATTTTTTTGCAGTACTGCTTAAACTAGAGGATAGGAACCAATTTCAGCGAGTTTCAAGCATGAAATTGAAAAAAAACACTTTTCCTTAAACAAGCTCTAAATCGTGTTTAATGCACTCTGTTAGTGAATTTTTTTGCAGTACTGCTTAAACTAGAGGATAGGAACCAATTTCAGCGAGTTTCAAGCATGAAATTGAAAAAAAACACTTTTCCTTAAACAAGCTCTAAATCGTGTTTAATGCACTCTGTTAGTGAATTTTTTTGCAGTACTGCTTAAACTAGAGGATAGGAACCAATTTCAGCGAGTTTCAAGCATGAAATTGAAAAAAAACACTTTTCCTTAACTTCTTGAGAATACAGGGGGTGCTATTTTCCCATTAGCATAATTTGCTCAACAGATTAAACTGCCTCTTATTCAATTATTGCTCTTACTACATGCATATAAATAATACCATTGGAAAGAAAACAATCTCTAGTTTCTAAAACCGTTTCAATTTTGTCTCTGAGTGATACAGAAGTCATTTCACAGCACTTTCCATGACCAAGAACATAAAATCAAGATGTGTTATGCTGGCTTCAAAGCTCTGCCTATATATGGTCGTGCCCCCTATGACCCGAAACACACCTCATTCGCCTTCCTCTGGGTGTCAAGAAGACGTCAGAGGAGAAATTCTTTGTTTATCTGGTACTGACGTGAAATAAGACCTATTTCTTTGGCGTGACCGACAACTTCCGGTTTGCTGATTCGCACGAGTTGGAGCTGCGATTGTGTACTGTTTTGCTGGCGTTATGGATGAAAACTATCTCCGTGTCGAATTTTGTTTGATACATGTGACCATATCATCGTAATGTATGTTTTTTCAATATAGTTTAATCAGATTATTTGAATTTTTTTGGGAGTTTTGCGGTGTTCCGTTGTCACAATTTATTTACATTTGAGAGATCTGTGCCACTCGACCGGTACCTGTGCTAAATGGAGTGGGAAAGGAAGATTTCTGAACGGAACCAACGACTCATCTTGACAAAGGACACTTTGATCAACATTCTGATGAAAGATCAGCCATAGTAAGACCCAATTTACGATGTTATATCATATCTGTTGTGCATGTGAACTGACCGTGGGCGCCTAGCCGAATCTGCCTTGTATAGCTATGCTAATTTAGCGCTACATTTTGTTTTCGTTATAAAACATTTAATAAATCTGAAATATTGTTTGGATTCACCAGATGTTGGGCTTTCAATATCTGTACGCTGTGTATTTTTCTGAAATGTTTTAAGATGAGTAATTCGTTATATGACGTTGGTCTCTGTAATTGTTCTGGCTGGGTCAGCACTATTTCAGATTGCAGCTGCAATGTAGAACTGTGATTTATACCTGAAAAATGCACATTTTTCCCCAAAAAAACTATGCTATACCATAAATATGTTATCAGACTGTCATATTATGAAGTTGTTTCTTGGTTAGTGGCTATATATATTTTTATCTAGTCGAATTAGTGATAGCTACTGACGCAGGAAAAAGCTGTTGGGAGTAAAAAAATCGTGTCCTTTGCTAACGTGGTTAGCTAATAGATTTACATATTGTGTCTTCCCTGTAAAACATTTTAAAAATCTGAAATGGTGGCTTTATTCACAAGATCTGTATCTTTCATTAGGTGGCTTGGACTTGTGATTTAATGATATTTAGATGCTACTATTTAATTGTGACGCTATGCTAGCGATGCTAATCAGTGTGGGGGGGGTGGGGGGTGATCCCGGATCCGGGGTTGAGGCTCGTTAGAGGTTAAACAAGCTCTAAATCGTGTTTAATGCACTCTGTTAGTGAATTTTTTTGCAGTACTGCTTAAACTAGAGGATAGGAACCAATTTCAGCGAGTTTCAAGCATGAAATTGAAAAAAAACACTTTTCCTTAAACAAGCTCTAAATCGTGTTTAATGCACTCTGTTAGTGAATTTTTTTGCAGTACTGCTTAAACTAGAGGATAGGAACCAATTTCAGCGAGTTTCAAGCATGAAATTGAAAAAAAACACTTTTCCTTAAACAAGCTCTAAATCGTGTTTAACTTTTACCGAACCTCAACCCCGTATCCGGGATCACCCCCCACCCCCCACACACTGATTAGCATAGCTAGCATAGCTTCACAAGTAGATAGTAGCATCTAAATATCATTAAATCACAAGTCCAAGACACCAGATGAAAGATACAGATCTTGTGAATAAAGCCACCATTTCAGATTTTTAAAATGTTTTACAGGGAAGACAAAATATGTAAATCTATTAGCTAACCACGTTAGCAAAAGACACCACTATTCTAACTCCATCAGTTTCTTACTCCTTCAGGTGCTATCACCAATTCGGCTCAACTAAGATATTGATAGCCAATAACCTATAAAAAAAACCATCAGATGACAGTCTGATAACATATTCATGGTATAGGATAGTTTTTGTTAGAAAAAAGTGCATATTTCAGGTAGAAATCACAGTTTACAATTGCACCGACCATCACAAATCGACTAGAATTACTAGATAGAGCAACGTGTATGACCAATTTACTCATCATAAAACATTTCATAAAAATAGACAAAGCATAGCAATGGAAAGACCCAGTTCTTGTGATTTCAGACCATATTTCAGATTTTCTAAGCGTTTTTCAGCGAAAACACAATAAATCGATAAGTTAGCATACTACATGTGCAAACGTTACCAGAGCATCGATTCCAGCCAAAGAGCGCTATAACGTCAACATCGCCAAAAGATATTAATTTTTTCACTAACCTTCTCAGAATTCTTCCGATGACACTCCTGTAACATCATTTTACAACATACATATACAGTTTGTTCGAAAAGGTGCATATTTAGCCATACAAAACCGTGGTTACACAATAAAAATACTAGGAAATCAAGCCTCAATATGTCTGACGTCATCTATCAGAGTGATCTAGTTTAATTGAAAGCTAATCATATACTTGACTAAAAAATACAGGGTTGACAGGAATCGAAAGACAAATTAGTTCTTAATGCAACCGCTGATTTACATTTGTAAAATTATCCTTACTTTTCAATACAGGGTTCGCCAAGTGAAGCTACACCAAACAAAATGGCGAAATATGCGTTTAAAATATTTCGACAGAACAACAATTTATCATATTAAATATTGCTTACTATGAGCTGTTCTTCCATCATATTCTTGGGCAATGTATCCTTTCTATGTTATAAACGTCTTTTGGTCGATAGATGTCCTCTGTCCTTCGAAATATCCACTAACGATCGAACGGGACCCCAAAACGTGTCCAAAGTTTCAGAGTGCACAACAAAGAAATTCCTCAAAATCGCACTAAACGGATATAATTTCCTATAAAACGGTTTAAATTAACTACCTTATGATGTTTCTAAGTCCTATATCGAATTAAATTACAGACGGATACATTTCAAGTTGATAACCGAGCCTGTGAAAATGGCGTCCGGAGGTCCCTTCCTGCGTAAGGGCGAGCGTCGAAAGGGGGGCTACTCTCACTCCTTGGTCTTTTATAACCTCTGAGAGCTACGGAGAAGGCCCATTCCACTTCTCATTGGTTACTGACATCCAGGGGAAGGCGGGTGCAGTTCGTGTCGTTCCATAGGATAGACAGAGACCTTAAAAACTGATCTGAAACCAGAGCTTCGCTCTCAGACCTTTCACTGTCTGTCATGGATTTCGCTGTAGAAAGAGTTCTGGGTCACCCACAGACATCATTCCAACTTTGTATGAAACTAGAAAGTGTTTTCTTTCCAATAGAATTAATAATATGCATATTGTACGAGCAAGAATTGAGTACTAGGCAGTTTAATTTGGAGACGACAAAATGCTAATTCGGAACAGCACCCCCTGTAGTCGCAAGAAGTTAATGCACTCTGTTAGTGAATTTTTTTGCAGTACTGCTTAAACTAGAGGATAGGAACCAATTTCAGCGAGTTTCAAGCATGAAATTGAAAAAAAACACTTTTCCTTAAACAAGCTCTAAATCGTGTTTAATGCACTCTGTTAGTGAATTTTTTTGCAGTACTGCTTAAACTAGAGGATAGGAACCAATTTCAGCGAGTTTCAAGCATGAAATTGAAAAAAAACACTTTTCCTTAAACAAGCTCTAAATCGTGTTTAATGCACTCTGTTAGTGAATTTTTTTGCAGTACTGCTTAAACTAGAGGATAGGAACCAATTTCAGCGAGTTTCAAGCATGAAATTGAAAAAAACACTTTTCCTTAAACAAGCTCTAAATCGTGTTTAATGCACTCTGTTAGTGAATTTTTTTGCAGTACTGCTTAAACTAGAGGATAGGAACCAATTTCAGCGAGTTTCAAGCATGAAATTGAAAAAAAACACTTTTCCTTAAACAAGCTCTAAATCGTGTTTAATGCACTCTGTTAGTGAATTTTTTTGCAGTACTGCTTAAACTAGAGGATAGGAACCAATTTCAGCGAGTTTCAAGCATGAAATTGAAAAAAAACACTTTTCCTTAAACAAGCTCTAAATCGTGTTTAATGCACTCTGTTAGTGAATTTTTTTGCAGTACTGCTTAAACTAGAGGATAGGAACCAATTTCAGCGAGTTTCAAGCATGAAATTGAAAAAAAACACTTTTCCTTAAACAAGCTCTAAATCGTGTTTAATGCACTCTGTTAGTGAATTTTTTTGCAGTACTGCTTAAACTAGAGGATAGGAACCAATTTCAGCGAGTTTCAAGCATGAAATTGAAAAAAAACACTTTTCCTTAAACAAGCTCTAAATCGTGTTTAATGCACTCTGTTAGTGAATTTTTTTGCAGTACTGCTTAAACTAGAGGATAGGAACCAATTTCAGCGAGTTTCAAGCATGAAATTGAAAAAAAACACTTTTCCTTAAACAAGCTCTAAATCGTGTTTAATGCACTCTGTTAGTGAATTTTTTTGCAGTACTGCTTAAACTAGAGGATAGGAACCAATTTCAGCGAGTTTCAAGCATGAAATTGAAAAAAAACACTTTTCCTTAAACAAGCTCTAAATCGTGTTTAATGCACTCTGTTAGTGAATTTTTTTGCAGTACTGCTTAAACTAGAGGATAGGAACCAATTTCAGCGAGTTTCAAGCATGAAATTGAAAAAAAACACTTTTCCTTAAACAAGCTCTAAATCGTGTTTAATGCACTCTGTTAGTGAATTTTTTTGCAGTACTGCTTAAACTAGAGGATAGGAACCAATTTCAGCGAGTTTCAAGCATGAAATTGAAAAAAAACACTTTTCCTTAAACAAGCTCTAAATCGTGTTTAATGCACTCTGTTAGTGAATTTTTTTGCAGTACTGCTTAAACTAGAGGATAGGAACCAATTTCAGCGAGTTTCAAGCATGAAATTGAAAAAAAACACTTTTCCTTAAACAAGCTCTAAATCGTGTTTAATGCACTCTGTTAGTGAATTTTTTTGCAGTACTGCTTAAACTAGAGGATAGGAACCAATTTCAGCGAGTTTCAAGCATGAAATTGAAAAAAAACACTTTTCCTTAAACAAGCTCTAAATCGTGTTTAATGCACTCTGTTAGTGAATTTTTTTTGCAGTACTGCTTAAACTAGAGGATAGGAACCAATTTCAGCGAGTTTCAAGCATGAAATTGAAAAAAAACACTTTTCCTTAAACAAGCTCTAAATCGTGTTTAATGCACTCTGTTAGTGAATTTTTTTGCAGTACTGCTTAAACTAGAGGATAGGAACCAATTTCAGCGAGTTTCAAGCATGAAATTGAAAAAAAACACTTTTCCTTAAACAAGCTCTAAATCGTGTTTAATGCACTCTGTTAGTGAATTTTTTTGCAGTACTGCTTAAACTAGAGGATAGGAACCAATTTCAGCGAGTTTCAAGCATGAAATTGAAAAAAAACACTTTTCCTTAAACAAGCTCTAAATCGTGTTTAATGCACTCTGTTAGTGAATTTTTTTGCAGTACTGCTTAAACTAGAGGATAGGAACCAATTTCAGCGAGTTTCAAGCATGAAATTGAAAAAAAACACTTTTCCTTAAACAAGCTCTAAATCGTGTTTAATGCACTCTGTTAGTGAATTTTTTTGCAGTACTGCTTAAACTAGAGGATAGGAACCAATTTCAGCGAGTTTCAAGCATGAAATTGAAAAAAAACACTTTTCCTTAAACAAGCTCTAAATCGTGTTTAATGCACTCTGTTAGTGAATTTTTTTGCAGTACTGCTTAAACTAGAGGATAGGAACCAATTTCAGCGAGTTTCAAGCATGAAATTGAAAAAAAACACTTTTCCTTAAACAAGCTCTAAATCGTGTTTAATGCACTCTGTTAGTGAATTTTTTTGCAGTACTGCTTAAACTAGAGGATAGGAACCAATTTCAGCGAGTTTCAAGCATGAAATTGAAAAAAAACACTTTTCCTTAAACAAGCTCTAAATCGTGTTTAATGCACTCTGTTAGTGAATTTTTTTGCAGTACTGCTTAAACTAGAGGATAGGAACCAATTTCAGCGAGTTTCAAGCATGAAATTGAAAAAAAACACTTTTCCTTAAACAAGCTCTAAATCGTGTTTAATGCACTCTGTTAGTGAATTTTTTTGCAGTACTGCTTAAACTAGAGGATAGGAACCAATTTCAGCGAGTTTCAAGCATGAAATTGAAAAAAAACACTTTTCCTTAAACAAGCTCTAAATCGTGTTTAATGCACTCTGTTAGTGAATTTTTTTGCAGTACTGCTTAAACTAGAGGATAGGAACCAATTTCAGCGAGTTTCAAGCATGAAATTGAAAAAAAACACTTTTCCTTAAACAAGCTCTAAATCGTGTTTAATGCACTCTGTTAGTGAATTTTTTTGCAGTACTGCTTAAACTAGAGGATAGGAACCAATTTCAGCGAGTTTCAAGCATGAAATTGAAAAAAAACACTTTTCCTTAAACAAGCTCTAAATCGTGTTTAATGCACTCTGTTAGTGAATTTTTTTGCAGTACTGCTTAAACTAGAGGATAGGAACCAATTTCAGCGAGTTTCAAGCATGAAATTGAAAAAAAACACTTTTCCTTAAACAAGCTCTAAATCGTGTTTAATGCACTCTGTTAGTGAATTTTTTTGCAGTACTGCTTAAACTAGAGGATAGGAACCAATTTCAGCGAGTTTCAAGCATGAAATTGAAAAAAAACACTTTTCCTTAAACAAGCTCTAAATCGTGTTTAATGCACTCTGTTAGTGAATTTTTTTGCAGTACTGCTTAAACTAGAGGATAGGAACCAATTTCAGCGAGTTTCAAGCATGAAATTGAAAAAAAACACTTTTCCTTAAACAAGCTCTAAATCGTGTTTAATGCACTCTGTTAGTGAATTTTTTTGCAGTACTGCTTAAACTAGAGGATAGGAACCAATTTCAGCGAGTTTCAAGCATGAAATTGAAAAAAAACACTTTTCCTTAAACAAGCTCTAAATCGTGTTTAATGCACTCTGTTAGTGAATTTTTTTGCAGTACTGCTTAAACTAGAGGATAGGAACCAATTTCAGCGAGTTTCAAGCATGAAATTGAAAAAAAACACTTTTCCTTAAACAAGCTCTAAATCGTGTTTAATGCACTCTGTTAGTGAATTTTTTTGCAGTACTGCTTAAACTAGAGGATAGGAACCAATTTCAGCGAGTTTCAAGCATGAAATTGAAAAAAAACACTTTTCCTTAAACAAGCTCTAAATCGTGTTTAATGCACTCTGTTAGTGAATTTTTTTGCAGTACTGCTTAAACTAGAGGATAGGAACCAATTTCAGCGAGTTTCAAGCATGAAATTGAAAAAAAACACTTTTCCTTAAACAAGCTCTAAATCGTGTTTAATGCACTCTGTTAGTGAATTTTTTTGCAGTACTGCTTAAACTAGAGGATAGGAACCAATTTCAGCGAGTTTCAAGCATGAAATTGAAAAAAAACACTTTTCCTTAAACAAGCTCTAAATCGTGTTTAATGCACTCTGTTAGTGAATTTTTTTGCAGTACTGCTTAAACTAGAGGATAGGAACCAATTTCAGCGAGTTTCAAGCATGAAATTGAAAAAAAACACTTTTCCTTAAACAAGCTCTAAATCGTGTTTAATGCACTCTGTTAGTGAATTTTTTTGCAGTACTGCTTAAACTAGAGGATAGGAACCAATTTCAGCGAGTTTCAAGCATGAAATTGAAAAAAAACACTTTTCCTTAAACAAGCTCTAAATCGTGTTTAATGCACTCTGTTAGTGAATTTTTTTGCAGTACTGCTTAAACTAGAGGATAGGAACCAATTTCAGCGAGTTTCAAGCATGAAATTGAAAAAAAACACTTTTCCTTAAACAAGCTCTAAATCGTGTTTAATGCACTCTGTTAGTGAATTTTTTTGCAGTACTGCTTAAACTAGAGGATAGGAACCAATTTCAGCGAGTTTCAAGCATGAAATTGAAAAAAAACACTTTTCCTTAAACAAGCTCTAAATCGTGTTTAATGCACTCTGTTAGTGAATTTTTTTGCAGTACTGCTTAAACTAGAGGATAGGAACCAATTTCAGCGAGTTTCAAGCATGAAATTGAAAAAAAACACTTTTCCTTAAACAAGCTCTAAATCGTGTTTAATGCACTCTGTTAGTGAATTTTTTTGCAGTACTGCTTAAACTAGAGGATAGGAACCAATTTCAGCGAGTTTCAAGCATGAAATTGAAAAAAAACACTTTTCCTTAAACAAGCTCTAAATCGTGTTTAATGCACTCTGTTAGTGAATTTTTTTGCAGTACTGCTTAAACTAGAGGATAGGAACCAATTTCAGCGAGTTTCAAGCATGAAATTGAAAAAAAACACTTTTCCTTAAACAAGCTCTAAATCGTGTTTAATGCACTCTGTTAGTGAATTTTTTTGCAGTACTGCTTAAACTAGAGGATAGGAACCAATTTCAGCGAGTTTCAAGCATGAAATTGAAAAAAAACACTTTTCCTTAAACAAGCTCTAAATCGTGTTTAATGCACTCTGTTAGTGAATTTTTTTGCAGTACTGCTTAAACTAGAGGATAGGAACCAATTTCAGCGAGTTTCAAGCATGAAATTGAAAAAAAACACTTTTCCTTAAACAAGCTCTAAATCGTGTTTAATGCACTCTGTTAGTGAATTTTTTTGCAGTACTGCTTAAACTAGAGGATAGGAACCAATTTCAGCGAGTTTCAAGCATGAAATTGAAAAAAAACACTTTTCCTTAAACAAGCTCTAAATCGTGTTTAATGCACTCTGTTAGTGAATTTTTTTGCAGTACTGCTTAAACTAGAGGATAGGAACCAATTTCAGCGAGTTTCAAGCATGAAATTGAAAAAAAACACTTTTCCTTAAACAAGCTCTAAATCGTGTTTAATGCACTCTGTTAGTGAATTTTTTTGCAGTACTGCTTAAACTAGAGGATAGGAACCAATTTCAGCGAGTTTCAAGCATGAAATTGAAAAAAAACACTTTTCCTTAAACAAGCTCTAAATCGTGTTTAATGCACTCTGTTAGTGAATTTTTTTGCAGTACTGCTTAAACTAGAGGATAGGAACCAATTTCAGCGAGTTTCAAGCATGAAATTGAAAAAAAACACTTTTCCTTAAACAAGCTCTAAATCGTGTTTAATGCACTCTGTTAGTGAATTTTTTTGCAGTACTGCTTAAACTAGAGGATAGGAACCAATTTCAGCGAGTTTCAAGCATGAAATTGAAAAAAAACACTTTTCCTTAAACAAGCTCTAAATCGTGTTTAATGCACTCTGTTAGTGAATTTTTTTGCAGTACTGCTTAAACTAGAGGATAGGAACCAATTTCAGCGAGTTTCAAGCATGAAATTGAAAAAAAACACTTTTCCTTAAACAAGCTCTAAATCGTGTTTAATGCACTCTGTTAGTGAATTTTTTTGCAGTACTGCTTAAACTAGAGGATAGGAACCAATTTCAGCGAGTTTCAAGCATGAAATTGAAAAAAAACACTTTTCCTTAAACAAGCTCTAAATCGTGTTTAATGCACTCTGTTAGTGAATTTTTTTGCAGTACTGCTTAAACTAGAGGATAGGAACCAATTTCAGCGAGTTTCAAGCATGAAATTGAAAAAAAACACTTTTCCTTAAACAAGCTCTAAATCGTGTTTAATGCACTCTGTTAGTGAATTTTTTTGCAGTACTGCTTAAACTAGAGGATAGGAACCAATTTCAGCGAGTTTCAAGCATGAAATTGAAAAAAAACACTTTTCCTTAAACAAGCTCTAAATCGTGTTTAATGCACTCTGTTAGTGAATTTTTTTGCAGTACTGCTTAAACTAGAGGATAGGAACCAATTTCAGCGAGTTTCAAGCATGAAATTGAAAAAAAAACACTTTTCCTTAAACAAGCTCTAAATCGTGTTTAATGCACTCTGTTAGTGAATTTTTTTGCAGTACTGCTTAAACTAGAGGATAGGAACCAATTTCAGCGAGTTTCAAGCATGAAATTGAAAAAAAACACTTTTCCTTAAACAAGCTCTAAATCGTGTTTAATGCACTCTGTTAGTGAATTTTTTTGCAGTACTGCTTAAACTAGAGGATAGGAACCAATTTCAGCGAGTTTCAAGCATGAAATTGAAAAAAAACACTTTTCCTTAAACAAGCTCTAAATCGTGTTTAATGCACTCTGTTAGTGAATTTTTTTGCAGTACTGCTTAAACTAGAGGATAGGAACCAATTTCAGCGAGTTTCAAGCATGAAATTGAAAAAAAACACTTTTCCTTAAACAAGCTCTAAATCGTGTTTAATGCACTCTGTTAGTGAATTTTTTTGCAGTACTGCTTAAACTAGAGGATAGGAACCAATTTCAGCGAGTTTCAAGCATGAAATTGAAAAAAAACACTTTTCCTTAAACAAGCTCTAAATCGTGTTTAATGCACTCTGTTAGTGAATTTTTTTGCAGTACTGCTTAAACTAGAGGATAGGAACCAATTTCAGCGAGTTTCAAGCATGAAATTGAAAAAAAACACTTTTCCTTAAACAAGCTCTAAATCGTGTTTAATGCACTCTGTTAGTGAATTTTTTTGCAGTACTGCTTAAACTAGAGGATAGGAACCAATTTCAGCGAGTTTCAAGCATGAAATTGAAAAAAAACACTTTTCCTTAAACAAGCTCTAAATCGTGTTTAATGCACTCTGTTAGTGAATTTTTTTGCAGTACTGCTTAAACTAGAGGATAGGAACCAATTTCAGCGAGTTTCAAGCATGAAATTGAAAAAAAACACTTTTCCTTAAACAAGCTCTAAATCGTGTTTAATGCACTCTGTTAGTGAATTTTTTTGCAGTACTGCTTAAACTAGAGGATAGGAACCAATTTCAGCGAGTTTCAAGCATGAAATTGAAAAAAAACACTTTTCCTTAAACAAGCTCTAAATCGTGTTTAATGCACTCTGTTAGTGAATTTTTTTGCAGTACTGCTTAAACTAGAGGATAGGAACCAATTTCAGCGAGTTTCAAGCATGAAATTGAAAAAAAACACTTTTCCTTAAACAAGCTCTAAATCGTGTTTAATGCACTCTGTTAGTGAATTTTTTTGCAGTACTGCTTAAACTAGAGGATAGGAACCAATTTCAGCGAGTTTCAAGCATGAAATTGAAAAAAAACACTTTTCCTTAAACAAGCTCTAAATCGTGTTTAATGCACTCTGTTAGTGAATTTTTTTGCAGTACTGCTTAAACTAGAGGATAGGAACCAATTTCAGCGAGTTTCAAGCATGAAATTGAAAAAAAACACTTTTCCTTAAACAAGCTCTAAATCGTGTTTAATGCACTCTGTTAGTGAATTTTTTTGCAGTACTGCTTAAACTAGAGGATAGGAACCAATTTCAGCGAGTTTCAAGCATGAAATTGAAAAAAAACACTTTTCCTTAAACAAGCTCTAAATCGTGTTTAATGCACTCTGTTAGTGAATTTTTTTGCAGTACTGCTTAAACTAGAGGATAGGAACCAATTTCAGCGAGTTTCAAGCATGAAATTGAAAAAAAACACTTTTCCTTAAACAAGCTCTAAATCGTGTTTAATGCACTCTGTTAGTGAATTTTTTTGCAGTACTGCTTAACCTCTAACGAGCCTCAACCCCGGATCCGGGATCACCCCCCACCCCCCCCACACTGATTAGCATCGCTAGCATAGCGTCACAATTAAATAGTAGCATCTAAATATCATTAAATCACAAGTCCAAGACACCAGATGAAAGATACAGATCTTGTGAATAACCCCATCATTTCTGTTTTTTAAAATGTTATACAGGGAAGACACAATATGTAAATCTATTAGCTAACCACGTTAGCAAAATACACCATTTTTCCTTTGTCCACCATTTTCTCTCTCCACCAGTAGCTATCACCAATTCGGCTAAACTAAGATATTGATAGCCACTAACCAAGAAAAAACCTCCTCAGATGACAGTCTGATAACATATTTATGGTATAGGATAGGTTTTGTTAGAAAAATGTGCATATTTCAGGTAGAAATCACAGTTTACAATTGCACCCACAGTCACAACTGGACTAGAATTACTAGAGAGAGCAACGTGTATGACCAATTTACTCATCATAAAACATTTCATAAAAATAGACAAAGCATAGCAATGGAAAGACACAGATCTTGTGATTTCAGACAATATTTCAGATTTTCTAAGCGTTTTACAGCGAAAACACAATAAATCGATAAGTTAGCATACCACATATGCAAACAATACCAGAGCATCAATTCAAGCCAAAGAGCGATAACGTAATCATCGCCAAAAGATATTAATTTTTTCACTAACCTTCTCAGAATTCTTCCGTTGACACTCCTGTAACATCATATTACAACATACATATATTGTTTGTTCGAAAATGTGCATATTTAGCCATAAAAAACCGTGGTTATACAATGAAGATGGTAGCAAAACCAGCATGGAAAAGTCGGTCGCCATCTTTCAGAGTGATCTAGTTTAATCAATAGCTAATCATATACTTGACTAAAAAATACAGGGTTGACAGGAATCGAAAGACAAATTAGTTCTTAATGCAATCGCTGATTTACATTTCTAAAATTATCCTTACTGTGCAATACAGGGTTCGCCAAGCGAAGGGATAGAAAACAAAATGGCGAAATATGCGTTTAAAATATTTCGACAGAACAACGATTTATCATATTAAATATTACTTACTATGAGGTGATTTTCCATCAGATTCTTGGGCAATGTATTCTTTCTTGGGTCTAATCTTCTTTTGGTCGAAAGATGTCCTTTGTCCGTCTAAATGCCCGCTAACGTTCGACCGGGACCCCGAAATGTGCCCGGTGCTTCACATAGAAATGCATCAAAATCGCACTAAACGGATATAAATTGCTATAAAACGGTTTAAATTAACTACCTTATGATGTTTCTAAGTCCTATATCGAATTAAATTACAGACGGATACATTTCACGTTGATAACCGAGCCTTTGAAAATGGCATCCGGAGGTCCCTTCCTGCGTAAGGGCGAGCGTCGAAAGGGGGGCTACTCTCACTCCTTGGTCTTTTATAACCTCTGAGAGCTACCTAGAAGGCCCATTCCACTTCTCATTGGTTACTGACATCCAGGGGAAGGCGGGTGCAGTTCGTGTCGTTCCATAGGATAGACAGAGACCTTAAAAACTGATCTGAAACCAGAGCTTCGCTCTCAGACCTTTCACTGTCTGTCATGGATTTCGCTGTAGAAAGAGTTCTGGGTCACCCACAGACATAATTCCAACGTTGTATGAAACTAGAAAGTGTTTTCTATCCAATAGAATTAATAATATGCATATTGTACGAGCAAGAATTGAGTACTAGGCAGTTTAATTTGGAGACGACAAAATGCTAATTCGGAACAGCACCCCCTGTAGTCGCAAGAAGTTAAACTAGAGGATAGGAACCAATTTCAGCAAGTTTCAAGCATGAAATTGAAAAAAAAACACTTTTCCTTAAACAAGCTCTAAATCGTGTTTGATGCACTCTGTTAGTGAAATTCTTTGCAGTTGTGCTTAAACTCGATGATAGGAACCAATTTCAGCAAGTTTCAAGCATGAAATTGAAAAAAAAACACTTTTCCTTAAACAAGCTCTAAATCGTGTTTGATGCACTCTGTTAGTGAAATTCTTTGCAGTTATGCTTAAACTCGATGATAGGAACCAATTTCAGCAAGTTTCAAGCATGAAATGAAAAAAAAACACTTTTCCTTAAACAAGCTCTAAATCGTGTTTGATGCACTCTGTTAGTGAAATTCTTTGCAGTTGTGCTTAAACTCGATGATAGGAACCAATTTCAGCAAGTTTCAAGCATGAAATTGAAAAAAAAAACACTTTTCCTTAAACAAGCTCTAAATCGTGTTTAATGCACTCTGTTAGTGAATTTTTTTGCAGTACTGCTTAAACTAGAGGATAGGAACCAATTTCAGCGAGTTTCAAGCATGAAATTGAAAAAAAACACTTTTCCTTAAACAAGCTCTAAATCGTGTTTAATGCACTCTGTTAGTGAATTTTTTTGCAGTACTGCTTAAACTAGAGGATAGGAACCAATTTCAGCGAGTTTCAAGCATGAAATTGAAAAAAAACACTTTTCCTTAAACAAGCTCTAAATCGTGTTTAATGCACTCTGTTAGTGAATTTTTTTGCAGTACTGCTTAAACTAGAGGATAGGAACCAATTTCAGCGAGTTTCAAGCATGAAATTGAAAAAAAACACTTTTCCTTAAACAAGCTCTAAATCGTGTTTAATGCACTCTGTTAGTGAATTTTTTTGCAGTACTGCTTAAACTAGAGGATAGGAACCAATTTCAGCGAGTTTCAAGCATGAAATTGAAAAAAAACACTTTTCCTTAAACAAGCTCTAAGTCGTGTTTAATGCACTCTGTTAGTGAATTTTTTTGCAGTACTGCTTAAACTAGAGGATAGGAACCAATTTCAGCGAGTTTCAAGCATGAAATTGAAAAAAAACACTTTTCCTTAAACAAGCTCTAAATCGTGTTTAATGCACTCTGTTAGTGAATTTTTTTGCAGTACTGCTTAAACTAGAGGATAGGAACCAATTTCAGCGAGTTTCAAGCATGAAATTGAAAAAAAACACTTTCCTTAAACAAGCTCTAAATCGTGTTTAATGCACTCTGTTAGTGAATTTTTTTGCAGTACTGCTTAGAGGATAGGAGAGGATAGGAACCAATTTCAGCGAGTTTCAAG
>NW_024060510.1:0-23909 GCF_016432855.1 Salvelinus namaycush | reverse complement strand
AAACATCAGGAGACTGATATTCTGCAAAAGGTACAGGGATTGGACTGCTGAGGACTGGGGTAAAGTCATTTTCTCTGATGAATCCCCTTTCCGATTGTTTGGGGCATCCGGAAAAAAGCTTGTCTGGAGAAGACAAGGTGAGCGCTACCATCAGTCCTGTGTCATGCCAACTGTAAAGCATCCTGAGACCATTCATGTGTGGGGTTGCTTCTCAGCTAAGGGAGTGGGCTCACTCACAATTTTGCCTAAGAACAACAGCCATGGATAAAGAATGGTACCAACACAACCTCCGAGAGCAACTTCTCCCAACCATCCAGGAACAGTTTGGTGACGAACAATGCCTTTTCTAGCATGATGGAGCACCTTGCTATAAGGCAAAAGTGATGACTAAGTGGCTCGGGGAACAAAACATCGATATTTTGGGTCCATGGCCAGGAAACTCCCCAGATCTTCATCCCATTGAGAACTTGTGGTCAATCCTCAAGAGGCGGGTGGACAAACAAAACCCCACAAATTCTGACAAACTCCAAGCGTTGATTATGCAAGAATGGGCTGCCATCAGTCAGGATGTGGCCCAGAAGTTAATTGACAGCATGCCAGGGCGGATTGCAGAGGTCTTGAAAAAGAAGGGTCAACACTGCAAATATTGACTCTCTTGCATCAACTTCATGTAATTGTCAAAAAATGCCTTTGACACTTATGAAATGCTTGTAATTATACTTCAGTATTCCATAGTAACATCTGACAAAAATATCTAAAGACACTGAGGCAGCAGACTTTGTGAAAATTAATATTTGTGTAATTCTCAAAACTTTTGGCCACGACTGTATACCTACTGTGTGTGACATCGTCCCTCTCTCCCAGGTGGTGGTGTCTCTAGTCAACGGGCGTCCCGGGGCTTTGAACTTCTCTTACTCCCCAGTCCTGAGGGATTTCACCAAGGCCACCAACATCCGCCTCCGTTTCCTCAGAACCAACACACTCCTGGGACACCTTATGGGCAAGGCCCTCCGCGACCCCACCGTCACACGCAGGGTGGGTACTGGGTTAGGGTACTGGGTTAGGATACTGTGTAGGGGATTAGGATACTGGGTTAGGGTACTGGGTTAGGGTACTGTGTAGGGGATTAGGATACTGGGTTAGGGTACTGGGTTAGGGTACTGGGTAGTGGGTACTGGGTTAGGATACATGGTAGTGGGTACTGGGTTAGGATACATGGTAGTGGGTACTGGGTTAGGATACATGGTAATGGGTACTGGGTTAGGATACATGGTAATGGGTCGTCAGTTAGGGTACTGTGTAGGGGATTAGGATACTGGGTTCGGGTACTGTGTAGGGGATTAGGATACTGGGTTCGGGTACTGTGTAGGGGATTAGGATACTGGATTAGGGTACTGGGTTAGGGTACTGGGTTAGGGTACTGTGTAGGGGATTAGGATACTGGGTTAGGGTACTCGGTTAGGACACATGGTAGTGGATTAGAATACTGGGTTAGGATGCATGGTAGTGGGTAGTGGGTTAGGGTCCTGGGTAGTGGGTTAGAATACTGGGTTAGGATACATGGTAGTGGGTAGTGGGTTAGGGTAGTGGGTTAGGACACATGGTAGTGGGTTAGGGTACTGGGTTAGGACACATGGTAGTGGATTAGAATACTGGGTTAGGAATACATGGTAGTGGGTAGTGAGTTAGGGTACTGGGTTAGGATACTGGGTAGTGGGTACTGGGTTAGGATACATGGTAGTGGGTACTGTGTTAGGATACATGGTAGTGGGTACTGGGTTAGGATACATGGTAATGGGTCGTCAGTTAGGGTACTGGGTTAGGGTACTGTGTAGGGGATTAGGATACTGGGTTAGGGTACTGTGTAGGGGATTAGGATACTGGATTAGGGTACTGGGTTAGGGTACTGTGTAGGGGATTAGGATACTGGGTTAGGGTACTGGGTTAGGGTACTCGGTTAGGACACATGGTAGTGGATTAGAATACTGAGTTAGGATGCATGGTAGTGGGTAGTGGGTTAGGGTACTGGGTTAGGACACATGGTAGTGGGTAGTGGGTTAGGGTACTGGGTTAGGACACATGGTAGTGGATTAGGATACTGGGTTAGGAATACATGGTAGTTGGTAGTGAATTAGGGTACTGGGTTAGGATACTGGGTAGTGGGTACTGGGTTAGGATACATGGTAGTGGGTACTGGGTTAGGATACATGGTAGTGGGTACTGGGTTAGGATACATGGTAATGGGTAGTGAGTTAGGGTACTGGGTTAGGGTACTGGGTAGTGGATACTGGGTTAGGATATATGGTAGTGGGTAGTGGGTTAGGGTACTGGGTTAGGATACTGGGTTAGGATACATGGTAGTGGGTACTGGGTTAGGGTACTGAGTTAGGATACTGAATTAGGATACTGAGTTAGGATACTGGGTTAGGACACTGGGTTAGGATACTGGGTTAGGACACTGGGTTAGGACACTGGGTTAGGATACTGGGTTAGGACACTGGGTTAGGACACTGGGTTAGGATACTGGGTTAGGGTACTGGGTTAGGGTACTGGGTTAGGATACTGGGTTAGGGTACTGAGTAGTGGGTACTGAGTAGTGGGTACTGAGTTAGGGTACTGGGTAGTGGGTACTGAGTTAGGATACTGGGTTAGGGTACTGAGTTAGGGTACTGAGTTAGGATACTAAGTTAGGATACTGGGTAGTGGGTACTGGGTTAGGGTACTGAGTTAGGATACTGGGTTAGGATACTGGGTAGTGGGTACTGGGTTAGGGTACTGAGTTAGGATACTGGGTAGTGGGTACTGGGTTAGGGTACTGAGTTAGGATACTGGGTAGTGGGTACTGAGTTAGGATACTGAGTAGTGGGTACTGAGTTAGGATACTGGGTTAGGTTTGTGGTTAGGATACTGGGTTAGGTTTGTGGTTAGGGTACTGGGTTAGGTTTGTGGTTAGGGTACTGGGTTAGGTTTGTGGTTAGGGTACTGGGTTAGGTTTGTGGTTAGGGTACTGGGTTAGGTTTGTGGTTAGGATACTGGGTTAGGTTTGTGGTTAGGATACTGGGTTAGGTTTGTGGTTAGGGTACTGGGTTAGGTTTGTGGTTAGGGTACTGGGTTGGGTTTGTGGTTAGGATACTGGGTTAGGTTTGTGGTTAGGGTACTGGGTTAGGTTTGTGGTTAGGGTACTGGGTTAGGTTTGTGGTTAGGATACTGGGTTAGGTTTGTGGTTAGGGTACTGGGTTAGGTTTGTGGTTAGGGTACTGGGTTAGGTTTGTGGTTAGGGTACTGGGTTAGGTTTGTGGTTAGGGTACTGGGTTAGGTTTGTGGTTAGGGTACTGGGTTAGGTTTGTGGTTAGGGTACTGGGTTAGGTTTGTGGTTAGGGTACTGGGTTAGGTTTGTGGTTAGGATACTGGGTAGTTGGTAGTGGGTACAGGACCAACACCCTCCTGGGGCACCTGATGGGCAAGGCCCTCCGTGACCCGACCATCACACACAGGGTGGGTACTACTGGGTAGAGAGGGTAGGGGGCGAGAGGGTAGGGGGAAAGAGGTAGAGAAGGGGTGAGAGGGTAGGGGGCGAGAGGGTAGGGGGAAGGAGGTAGAGAAGGGGTGAGAGGGTAGGGGGTAGGAGGTGGGGAAAGGGTCAGAGGGTAGGGGGGCAGGAGGTAGAGAAGGGGTGAGAGGGTAGGGGGGTAGGAGGTAGAGAAGGGGTGAGAGGGTAGGGGGCAGGAGAAGGGGTGAGAGGGTAGGGGGGTAGGAGGTAGAGAAGGGGTGAGAGGGTAGGGGGGTAGGAGGTAGAGAAGGGGTGAGATGGTAGGGGGTAGGAGGTAGAGAAGGGGTGAGATGGTAGGGGGTAGGAGGTAGAGAAGGGGTGAGAGGGTAGGGGGTAGGAGGTAGAGAAGGGGTGAGAGGGTACAGGGCAGGAGAAGGGGTGAGAGGGTAGGGGGGTAGGAGGTAGAGAAGGGGTGAGATGGTAGGGGGTAGGAGGTAGAGAAGGGGTGAGATGGTAGGGGGTAGGAGGTAGAGAAGGGGTGAGATGGTAGGGGGTAGGAGGTAGAGAAGGGGTGAGAGGGTACAGGGCAGGAGAAGGGGTGAGAGGGTAGGGGGTAGGAGGTGGGGAAGGGGTGAGAGGGTAGGGGGTAGGAGGTAGAGAAGGGGTGAGAGGGTAGGGGGTAGGAGGTAGAGAAGGGGTGAGAGGGTACAGGGCAGGAGGTAGAAAAGGGGTCAGAGGGTAAGGGAGCAGGTGGTAGAAAAGTGCTTTACATTAAAATATGCAGATATATTGTGCAATCACTTGTCAATTTGATCTAATGTCTTCGTGCTCTGCCTGTCTCTCTGCAGTACTACTACAGTATCAAGGACATCAGTATCGGAGGACGCTGTGTATGTAACGGACACGCGGAGGCCTGCGACCCACACGACCCCAACGACCCCTACAAGTAAGAAGGACAGTCTGACACTAATAGATGATAGTTTCTAGAATAGAGATTACTACACGTCAATGGATTCTGTAGAGATTACTACTCCTCAATAGATTCTGTAGAGATTACTACACGTCAATAGATTCTGTAGAGATTACTACACGTCAATAGATTCTGTAGAGATTACTACTCCTCAATAGATTCTGTAGAGATTACTATACCTTAATAAATTCTGTTAATTAATTTAAGACATTTTGTCTTAAATGAACCTGACTCCCCTCTCCCATACAAATGAACCTGACTCCCCTCTCCCATACAAATGAACCTGACTCCCCTCCCATACAAATGAACCTGACTCCCCTCTCCCATACAAATGAACCTGACTCCCCTCTCCCATACAAATGAACCTGACTCCTCTCTTTACCTCTCACTTACCTGTATTTTTGCTGCATACAGTCCCCCGCGCTCTCAACATCATCACCATACATTGAGTTTCCTTGTAGGCCTATTTGGAGGGGAAACTGTGAAGCGAGCTGTAGCCTGTTTCTGTTAGAGTTGTTTTTATTAAAGAATGTGAAAAATGTTGTGTCTTTTTAATGCTTTTCATGAAAGCATGCATAGTTGTTCTTTATTTGGTCTAAAATAAAAAATAATACGGGATAAATATTCTATAGGCTATATCATACTGATTTTTTTAAAATAAATAATTAAAATAAAACAGTTCACGGGGAAAAAACATGAATCTGGTAAAAAGCCGACATTTGGACGTTTACAATTTTTTAAAAGTCTGTCACTGTGACTGTAGAAATGGAAACATTGTGAATTTAGAGACAATGTAGTCTATGATTAAGGGGACTACAGTCAATCTGTTACCGGACTCTCAACATCATTATCATTAGGATATTTACACATTACCGTCGGGTGTTGCGCAATAGCCTACACATTTGCGCGCAGTGGACTAGGTGTCCAATCCGAAGCACAGAAACATATGAAAACACTAACTCATTACCTTGATGCTTTCTTACTAGAACCTGCTGTAAATAAAGCAGGAAATGGCATCTTTTAATCACTCGACTGTCATTCAGGAATTATTTACTGGATCAACTGATGATGGTCAGCAATAGGCCTACGTATTGTGATAAACTATAGAATATGTACTGTGATTAACTATAGAATACGTATTGTGATAAACTATAGAATACGTACTGTGATTAACTATAGGCCTACGTACTGTGATAAACTATAGAATACGTACTGTGATTAACTATAGGACTACGTACTGTGATAAACTATAGAATACGTACTGTGATTAACTATAGACTACGTACTGTGATAAACTATAGAATACGTACTGTGATTAACTATAGAATACGTACTGTGATTAACTATAGAATACGTACTGTGATAAACTATAGAATACGTACTGTGATTAACTATAGAATACGTACTGTGATTAACTATAGAATACGTACTGTGATAAACTATAGAATACGTACTGTGATAAACTATAGAATACGTACTGTGATTAACTATAGAATACGTACTGTGATTAACTATAGAATACGTCATGTGATTAACTATAGAATACGTACTGTGATAAACTATAGAATACGTACTGTGATTAACTATAGGCCTACGTACTGTGATTAACTATAGAATACGTACTGTGATTAACTATAGAATACGTACTGTGATTAACTATAGAATACGTACTGTGATTAACTATAGAATACGTCATGTGATTAACTATAGGACTACGTACTGTGATTAACTATAGAATACGTACTGTGATTAACTATAGACTACGTACTGTGATTAACTATAGGACTACGTACTGTGATAAACTATAGACTACGTACTGTGATTAACTATAGGACTACGTACTGTGATTAACTATAGGACTACGTACTGTGATAAACTATAGGACTACGTACTGTGATTAACTATAGAATACGTACTGTGATTAACTATAGGACTACGTACTGTGATTAACTATAGGACTACGTACTGTGATAAACTATAGACTACGTACTGTGATTAACTATAGAATACGTACTGTGATTAACTATAGGCCTATGTACTGTGATTAACTATAGAATACGTACTGTGATTAACTATAGGACTACGTACTGTGATTAACTATAGGACTACGTACTGTGATAAACTATAGACTACGTACTGTGATTAACTATAGAATACGTACTGTGATTAACTATAGGCCTATGTACTGTGATTAACTATAGGCCTACGTACTGTGATTAACTATAGAATACGTACTGTGATAAACTATAGGCCTATGTACTGTGATAAACTATAGAATACGTACTGTGATTAACTATAGGCCTACGTACTGTGATAAACTATAGAATACGTACTGTGATTAACTATAGGCCTACGTACTGTGATTAACTATAGAATACGTACTGTGATTAACTATAGAATACGTACTGTGATTAACTATAGGACTACGTACTGTGATTAACTATAGACTACGTACTGTGATTAACTATAGGACTACGTACTGTGATAAACTATAGACTACGTACTGTGATTAACTATAGGACTACGTACTGTGATTAACTATAGAATACGTACTGTGATAAACTATAGAATACGTACTGTGATTAACTATAGGCCTACGTACTGTGATAAACTATAGAATACGTACTGTGATTAACTATAGGCCTACGTACTGTGATTAACTATAGGACTACGTACTGTGATAAACTATAGAATACGTACTGTGATTAACTATAGAATACGTACTGTGATTAACTATAGAATACGTACTGTGATTAACTATAGGACTACGTACTGTGATTAACTATAGAATACGTACTGTGATTAACTATAGAATACGTACTGTGATTAACTATAGAATACGTACTGTGATTAACTATAGGACTACGTACTGTGATTAACTATAGAATACGTACTGTGATTAACTATAGAATACGTACTGTGATTAACTATAGAATACGTACTGTGATTAACTATAGAATACGTACTGTGATTAACTATAGAATACGTACTGTGATTAACTATAGGACTACGTACTGTGATTAACTATAGAATACGTACTGTGATTAACTATAGAATACGTACTGTGATTAACTATAGAATACGTACTGTGATAAACTATAGAATACGTACTGTGATAAACTATAGAATACGTACTGTGATTAACTATAGAATACGTACTGTGATTAACTATAGAATACGTACTGTGATAAACTATAGGATACGTACTGTGATTAACTATAGAATACGTACTGTGATAAACTATAGAATACGTACTGTGATAAACTATAGAATACGTACTGTGATTAACTATAGAATACGTACTGTGATAAACTATAGGATACGTACTGTGATTAACTATAGGCCTACGTACTGTGATTAACTATAGAATACGTACTGTGATTAACTATAGAATACGTACTGTGATTAACTATAGGCCTACGTACTGTGATTAACTATAGAATACGTACTGTGATTAACTATAGGCCTATGTACTGTGATTAACTATAGAATACGTACTGTGATTAACTATAGAATACGTACTGTGATTAACTATAGACTACGTACTGTGATTAACTATAGACTACGTACTGTGATTAACTATAGGCCTATGTACTGTGATTAACTATAGAATACGTACTGTGATTAACTATAGAATACGTACTGTGATTAACTATAGACTACGTACTGTGATTAACTATAGACTACGTACTGTGATTAACTATAGGACTACGTACTGTGATTAACTATAGGATACGTACTGTGATTAACTATAGGCCTACGTACTGTGATTAACTATAGACTACGTACTGTGATAAACTATAGGATACGTACTGTGATTAACTATAGAATACGTACTGTGATTAACTATAGACTACGTACTGTGATTAACTATAGAATACGTACTGTGATTAACTATAGAATACGTACTGTGATTAACTATAGAATACGTACTGTGATTAACTATAGGCCTACGTACTGTGATTAACTATAGAATACGTACTGTGATTAACTATAGGACTACGTACTGTGATTAACTATAGAATATGTACTGTGATTAACTATAGGACTACGTACTGTGATTAACTATAGGCCTACGTACTGTGATTAACTATAGAATACGTACTGTGATTAACTATAGGATACGTACTGTGATTAACTATAGGCCTACGTACTGTGATTAACTATAGAATACGTACTGTGATTAACTATAGAATACGTACTGTGATTAACTATAGACTACGTACTGTGATTAACTATAGGACTACGTACTGTGATTAACTATAGGATACGTACTGTGATTAACTATAGGATACGTACTGTGATAAACTATAGGACTACGTACTGTGATTAACTGTAGAATATGTACTGTGATAAACTATAGAATACGTACTGTGATTAACCATAGAATACGTACTGTGATTAACTATAGAATACGTCATGTGATTAACTATAGAATACGTCATGTGATTAACTATAGAATACGTCATGTGATTAACTATAGAATACGTCACGTGATTAACTATAGAATACGTCATGTGATTAACTATAGAATATGTCATGTGATTAACTATAGAATACGTCATGTGATTAACTATAGAATACGTCACGTGATTAACTATAGAATACGTCACGTGATTAACTATAGAATATGTCATGTGATTAACTATAGAATATGTCATGTGATTAACGATAGAATACGTCATGTGATTAACGATAGAATACGTCATGTGATTAACTATAGAATACGTCATGTGATTAACTATAGAATATGTCATGTGATTAACTATAGAATACGTCATGTGATTAACGATAGAATACGTCATGTGATTAACGATAGAATACGTCATGTGATTAACTATAGAATATGTCATGTGATTAACTATAGAATACGTCATGTGATTAACTATAGAATACGTACTGTGATAAATGATAGGCCTACGTCATTTTGGTGATGTGAACATTGATGGCTGCTAAAGGGTTTGTCAGCCAGCGTCCCATCAGAATGATTGTCCTGCTGGTGATGACCCGTCAGGTTTCGATAGGCTTCTTATTGTTTTCAGAGGATTTGATTTAGAATTAATCTTCCAGAACATCCACACATAGCTAAAATGTTAAATCAGCAACCATTCTGGACACTTTCCTACCCGTGTAGCTCAGTCACATTTCCCTCTCAAATTTTCATATATAAAAAAAAAAATGCAGCCAATTGATAACAGACGTTCCATATTGGCGCCGCTCGACGAGCCTAGTAATACTCCTCCAATCTATGGAGACATATTCAGTATGTTGCTTCTTAAACAGCATGTTCGAGTCCCTCGTGGGAATCGGGCCGCAAGTAAGTTGCTGTGTAGAATATCTAATATCCTAAAAACTCGTCATATTGTGCTGAAAGTCAACGAGTCTGCGCTGTGTCTTGGTATTTCAGGATATGACGTTTTGACTCTACTATTTTCAAGGAAATCATACTATTGTAGGCTTAGAATGATTTATATTGATAATTAGATTCTAGAGCAATTTGAAACAAGAAAAATGAATTATTAAAAATGTTTGAAATGACTTTTCTTTCGATTTCTTTCTTTCTTCAATTGAACTTTATTTGACACCGGTTTATTAGGTCATTAGCAGGTTTAGGGATTAGTAGATAGATTAGATTAGATTAGATTAGATTAGATTATAGATTTGTCCGGTAATCCTGTTTTCTTTATTCGGTCAACATTGTAGAAACTGGATATAGGCGTTAGTAGCTGTTCTGCGCACACTAAAATCACAATGTTTCCATTTCTAGAGTAATTGAAAAGGACCAAATGTCGTCCTTTAACCATACGGATCTTTTATACAATATTCTGCCCTTATGAACACATTTATTCAGGGCGTATGGCCTAAGTGAACCAATTTCTCTAAGCTATAGTCCTACAGTATGTAACATTTTCGGTCCATATGAATGAATGCAGCACATGCTTCCTGAGACTTGTCCAATCGCATGCCGCTCAGATAAAAAGAAAAAAATTATAGACAAAGAAGAGATATCAAGGTGTGAAATAATATTATCATGGGCTACTAATCTAAAAGATTTGAACGTTCACAAGTGTCCCCCCCCCCCCCTCCCCCCCCCGTGACGCTGTAAAATATAACACTGTAAATTATAACACTGTAAACTATAACACTTTGAGGTGGTGCTTCGTTTACCTTCCCGACCTCCTTGGTTACTGCAGCTATTGTTTCAATCTGTGTTGATTTGTCTGAGGTTGCGTCCCAAATGGCACCCTATTCCCTACATAGTGTACTACTTTTCACCAGCGAGCTATGGAAATAGTGTGTGATTTGAGACACAGCCATTGTTTTAGCTCTGTCCCCCCCCCCAGTACCAGCTTGTGTGCAGTGGTGTATACAGACTGTTCAAAGAACCTATTAGAGCCATAAAGAGGATTTATCTTGTTGTTTGTCATAATAATGTTGCCTCTAGCGAGGGGTTTATAGAGTCACCTTCCTGTTCTAATAAACACAGGCAGGACGTGGATTAGTGGTAGGACTGCTTCAGCTGGGGCTAACATATTCACAACAACAAATAATAACGGCCATATGCAAAGTGTTCTGTGATTTGTCAAAACACATGTCTTAAAGTATACATGGAGAGAAAAAGAAGGGAGGAGAAGAGAGAGAGAGAGAGAGAGAGAGAGAGAGAGAGAGAGATGGCGCAAAAAACAAAACTTTAACATTCACCTTCTGCTACCATTTCTGTCAAGCCGTGATCTACACATACAATTTGATGCATACTTTAGTATAAATTCAAAATATGCACCACACAGAACTAGGGCTGTGGCGGTCACGAAATTTCGTCACGCGGTTAATTAACGTAAACACATTTAGCATATCCTGGCTTCCACACACAGCCTAAAAGCTATTTTAAAAAGTCTAATAAATCCATGTAATATAGACTACACCTTCACAATAAATCCATTATTTATTTTAGACAAGTCTAAAGAAACAGGATATGAAGAAAATGTAGTCTATTTCAGAAGAACATAATAGTATACTCTGAGTTGTCCTTATGTTTGGTCCTGATCTGGCTATGCCAAATGGCTGTGGGCTACATTAGTTCATTTAGCAGACAAGATTTTCTTATAATTCTGTGGCGTTATTTTTATATTATTTTATAGTATGAAGAATACAATTCTTCATACTATAATGAAGAATTTTCTCCAAACGATTTGAGGAAGTGCGCTCATGCGGCTATTCTGTGTTGAGCGGTTAACATAGAAACAGGTCCTCCTATACGCTTAATGTAGACTTATTCATGTAACTTTAGTTGTTCTACAGACGTTGGGCTCTGTGTTTTGATGTTTAATACATTGTAAGGCTGCATGATGAGACTCTAATGATGATTTGAAAAAAGTCACTTGAAAGGCATGAGCTCTGCTGAGTTTTTTGCGCAGGCTGTACACACTCCATCAGTCTCTCATTCACAATTTGACAAGCACTTGATTATGCCTCGAATTTCACAGTGGCATCCCCTTTGTGGCCGTAACGCACCATAAAAAAATATTTTGCGGCCTGGTCTTTTGCGGCCATATGGGACTCCCAATCACGGCCGGATGTGATACAGCCTGGATTTGAACTAGGGTGTCTGTAGTAACGCCTCTAGCACTGAGATGCAGTGCGTTAGACCACTGCGCCACTCAGGAGCCCTCATATCACAAGGAGGATGGGATTCACCCAAATCATTTGGGTTCCTGGATCCTTTCACAGCGTTATAAGGTTTCGTTGAGACAATGACTTATCAATGACCCAAGCCCAGCCCAGTTAATCCCATTGTGTCACTGAGTTGTTATAATGCTTCAGCAAATGTACATTATACCAGGGGTGTTGGAAGACACAATGTAAATAACCTAATTTATGTCCCTCTAACTGCCCTGAAGGCCTCTGCTGATCCCACAGCTATTGTATGCAGTAATAATGTGCCTATGAACCAGAGTTATACTGTTATCACTGAGGCAGTGTGCCCTATGAGGAAGTCCACTGTGTGCAGCTCACCCTGCACTAACATAAATAACCAGAGCATGTCTACCTCTGCTAAGCTTCCCAGTAAAGCAATGAAAACAATCAAGCAGCCCAGAAAAGTGTAAACATTTCTAACATTAACATATGTAGCTTAAGAAACAAGGTTCATGAAATGAATAATTTGCTAGTAACAGATGACATTCATATTCTGACTATCTCTGAAACTCACTTATACAATACCTTTGATGATACAGTGGTAGCAATACAAGGTTATAACATTTACAGGAAAGACAGAAATGCCAGTGGTGGAGGTGTTGCTGTTTATATTCAGAACCACATTCCTGTAAAGATTAGAGAGGATCTCATGTTAAATACTGTTGAAGTAATATGGCTACAGGTTCATCTGCCTCACCTAAAGACCATTCTGGTGGGAAGATAAACAGAGAGGTATATTTTCTGGGTGATTTAAATATTTACTGACTTGAGCACTCAAGACAAAGCTTCAAACTGTAACCAGTGCCTGTAACCTGGTTCATGTTATCAGTCAACCTACCAGGGTAGCAACAAACAGCAGAGGAATGAAATCATCAACATGTATTGATCACATCTTTATTAACGCTGCAGAAAGGTGCTTTAAAGCAGTGTCCAAATCCATTGGATGTAGTGATCACAATACAGTAGCCATATCTAGGAAATCCAAAGTTCCTTATATAATGGAGGTCACACAATGTGTTTTGTAGTGATTCCTATGTTGCTGATGTAAAGATGCTGGTCCCTGGTGTGTAATAAGAAGCAACCAGATGCTGCCATTTGACACATTTATGAAATTGCTTATCCCAGTTACTAATAAGTATGCACCCTTTAAGAAAAGGACTGTGAAAACTGTTAAATCCCCTTGGATTGATGAGGAATTGAAAAATTGTTATGGTTGAGAGGGATGAGGCAAAAGGTATGGTAAATAAGTCTGGCAGCACAACTAATTGGCAAACTTACTGCAAATTAAGAAATCATGTGACTAAACTGAACAGAAAGAAGAAGAAACTACACTATGAAACAAAGATAAATGAAATAAAGAATGATGGTAAAAAGCTTTTGGAGCACCTTATATGAAATGTTGGGGAAAAAAGCAAACTCAGTTCCATCATTCATTGAATCAGATGGCTCATTCATCACAAAACCCACTGATATGGCCAACTACTTTCATGACTTTTTCATCTACGTATGCGGATGACTCAACACTATACACGTCAGCTACTAGCGACTGAAATGACTGCAACACTAAACAAAGAGCTGTAGTCAGTTTCAGAATGGGCGGTTAGCCCTAAATATTTCAAAAACTAAAAGCATTGTATTTGGGACAAATCATTCACTAAACCCTAAACCTCAACTAGATCTTGTAATGAATAATGTGGTAATTGAGCAAGTTGAGGAGACTAAACTGCTTGGAGTAACCCTGGATTGTAAACTGTCATTGATCAAAACATGTTGATACAACAGTAGCTAAGATGGGGAGAAGTCTGTCCATAATAAAGCGCTGCTCTACATTCTTCACATCACTATCAACAAGGCAGGTCCTACAGGCCCTAGTTTTGTCCCACCTGGACTACTGTTCAGTCGTGTGGTCAGGTGCCACAAAGAGGGACTTAGGAAACTTGCAATTGGCTCAGAACAGGGCAGCACGGCTGGGCCTTGGATGTGGACGGAGAGCTAATATTAATAATATGCATATCAATCTCTCCTGGCTGAAAGTAGAGGAGAGATTGACTTCATCACTACTTGTATTTGAGATAGGTATTGACATGCTGAAAGGACCAAGCTGCCTGTTTAATATACTGGCACACAGCTCAGACACCCATGCATACCCCACAAGACATGCCACAAGAGGTCTCTTCACAGTCCCCAAGTCCAGAACAGACTATGGGAGGCACACAGTACTACATAGAGGCATGACTACATGGTTGTTCATATTAGATGGGATTAAGCAGGGCAGTTGTTCATGAATGGGATTAAGCAGGGTGGTTGTTCATAGTAAATGGGATTAAGCAGGGTGGTTGTTCATAGTAAATGGGATTAAGCAGGGTGGTTGTTCATAGTAAATGGGATTAAGCAGGGTGGTTGTTCATAGTAAATGGGATTAAGCAGGGTGGTTGTTCATAGTAAATGGGATTAAGCAGGGTGGTTGTTCATAGTAAATGGGATTAAGCAGGGTGGTTGTTCATAGTAAATGGGATTAAGCAGGGTGTAGGTTCATAGTAAATGGGATTAAGCAGGGCAGTTGTTCATAGTAAATGGGATTAAGCAGGGTGGTTGTTCATAGTAAATGGGATTAAGCAGGGTGGTTGTTCATAGTAAATGGGATTAAGCAGGGTGGTTGTTCATAGTAAATGGGATTAAGCAGGGTGGTTGTTCTTAGTAAATGGGATTAAGCAGGGTGGTTGTTCATAGTAAATGGGATTAAGCAGGGTGGTTGTTCATAGTAAATGGGATTAAGCAGGGTGGTTGTTCATAGTAAATGGGATTAAGCAGGGTGGTTGTTCATAGTAAATGGGATTAAGCAGGGTGGTTGTTCATAGTAAATGGGATTAAGCAGGGTGGTTGTTCATAGTAAATGGGATTAAGCAGGGTGGTTGTTCATAGTAAATGGGATTAAGCAGGGTGGTTGTTCATAGTAAATGGGATTAAACAGGGCAGTTGTTCATAGTAAATGGGATTAAGCAGGGTGGTTGTTCATAGTAAATGGGATTAAGCAGGGTGGTTGTTCATAGTAAATGGGATTAAGCAGGGTGGTTGTTCATAGTAAATGGGATTAAGCAGGGTGGTTGTTCATAGTAAATGGGATTAAGCAGGGCAGTTGTTCATGAAAGGGATTAAGCAGGGTGGTTGTTCATAGTAAATGGGATTAAGCAGGGTGGTTGTTCATAGTGAATGGGATTAAGCAGGGCAGTTGTTCATGAATGGGATTAAGCAGGGTGGTTGTTCATAGTGAATGGGATTAAGCAGGGTGGTTGTTCATAGTAAATGGGATTAAACAGGGTGGTTGTTCATAGTAAATGGGATTAAGCAGGGTGGTTGTTCATAGTAAATGGGATTCAGCAGGGCAGTTGTTCATGAATGGGATTAAGCAGGGTGGTTGTTCATAGTAAATGGGATTAAACAGGGTGGTTGTTCATAGTAAATGGGATTAAGCAGGGTGGTTGTTCATATTAAATGGGATTAAACAGGGTGGTTGTTCATAGTAAATGGGATTAAGCAGGGCAGTTGTTCATCAATGGGATTAAGCAGGGTGGTTGTTCATAGTAAATGGGATTAAACAGGGTGAAGTTCATATTAAATGGGATTAAGCGGGCGGTTGTTCATAGTAAATAGGATTAAACAGGGTGGTTGTTCATAGTAAATGGGATTAAGCAGGGTGGTTGTTCATAGTAAATGGGATTAAGCAGGGCAGTTGTTCATGAATGGGATTAAGCAGGGTGGTTGTTCATATTAAATGGGATTAAGCAGGGTGGTTGTTCATAGTAAATGGGATTAAACAGGGCAGTTGTTCATGAATGGGATTAAGCAGGGCGGTTGTTCATAGTAAATGGGATTAAGCAGGGTGGTTGTTCATAGTAAATGGGATTAAACAGGGTGGTTGTTCATAGTAAATGGGATTAAGCAGGGTGGTTGTTCATAGTAAATGGGATTAAGCAGGGCAGTTGTTCATATTAAATGGGATTAAGCAGGGTGGTTGTTCATAGTAAATGGGATTAAACAGGGTGAAGTTCATAGTAAATGGGATTAAACAGGGTGGTTGTTCATAGTAAATGGGATTAGGCAGGGTGGTTGTTCATAGTAAATGGGATTAAGCAGGGTGGTTGTTCATAGTAAATGGGATTAAACAGGGTGGTTGTTCATAGTAAATGGGATTAAGCAGGGCAGTTGTTCATGAATGGGATTAAGCAGGGTGGTTGTTCATAGTAAATGGGATTAAACAGGGTGGTTGTTCATAGTAAATGGGATTAAACAGGGTGGTTGTTCATGAATGGGATTAAGCAGGGTGGTTGTTCATAGTAAATGGGATTAAGCAGGGTGGTTGTTCATAGTAAATGGGATTAAGCAGGGTGGTTGTTCATATTAAATGGGATTAAGCAGGGTGGTTGTTCATAGTAAATGGGATTAAGCAGGGTGGTTGTTCATATTAAATGGGATTAAACAGGGTGGTTGTTCATAGTAAATGGGATTAAGCAGGGCAGTTGTTCATCAATGGGATTAAGCAGGGTGGTTGTTCATAGTAAATGGGATTAAACAGGGTGGTTGTTCATAGTAAATGGGATTAAGCAGGGTGGTTGTTCATAGTAAATGGGATTAAGCAGGGCAGTTGTTCATGAATGGGATTAAGCAGGGTGGTTGTTCATATTAAATGGGATTAAGCAGGGCGGTTGTTCATAGTAAATGGGATTAAGCAGGGCAGTTGTTCATAGTAAATGGGATTAAGCAGGGTGGTTGTTCATATTAAATGGGATTAAGCAGAGTGGTTGTTCATATTAAATGGGATTAAGCAGGGTGGTTGTT
This sequence comes from Salvelinus namaycush, assembly GCF_016432855.1. Lineage (NCBI taxonomy): Eukaryota > Metazoa > Chordata > Actinopteri > Salmoniformes > Salmonidae > Salvelinus > Salvelinus namaycush. Next base: position 6,918 of record NW_024060510.1, on the reverse strand, counting down.
CATAGTAAATGGGATTAAGCAGGGCGGTTGTTCATAGTAAATGGGATTAAGCAGGGTGGTTGTTCATAGTAAATGGGATTAAGCAGGGTGGTTGTTCATAGTAAATGGGATTAAGCAGGGTGGTTGTTCATAGTAAATGGGATTAAGCAGGGTGGTTGTTCATAGTAAATGGGATTAAGCAGGGTGGTTGTTCATAGTGAATGGGATTAAGCAGGGTGGTTGTTCATAGTAAATGGGATTAAGCAGGGTGGTTGTTCATAGTAAATGGGATTAAGCAGGGTGGTTGTTCATAGTAAATGGGATTAAGCGGGTGGTTGTTCATGAATGGGATTAAGCAGGGTGGTTGTTCATATTAAATGGGATTAAGCAGGGCGGTTGTTCATAGTAAATGGGATTAAGCAGGGCAGTTGTTCATAGTAAATGGGATTAAGCAGGGTGGTTGTTCATATTAAATGGGATTAAGCAGAGTGGTTGTTCATATTAAATGGGATTAAGCAGGGTGGTTGTTCATAGTAAATGGGATTAAGCAGGGCGGTTGTTCATAGTAAATGGGATTAAGCAGGGTGGTTGTTCATAGTAAATGGGATTAAGCAGGGTGGTTGTTCATAGTAAATGGGATTAAGCAGGGTGGTTGTTCATAGTAAATGGGATTAAGCAGGGTGGTTGTTCATAGTAAATGGGATTAAGCAGGGTGGTTGTTCATAGTGAATGGGATTAAGCAGGGTGGTTGTTCATAGTAAATGGGATTAAGCAGGGTGGTTGTTCATAGTAAATGGGATTAAGCAGGGTGGTTGTTCATAGTAAATGGGATTAAGCGGGTGGTTGTTCATAGTAAATGGGATTAAGCAGGGTGGTTGTTCATAGTAAATGGGATTAAGCAGGGTGGTTGTTCATAGTAAATGGGATTAAGCAGGGTGGTTGTTCATATTAAATGGGATTAAGCAGGGTGGTTGTTCATATTTGCCTATTGTGTTTTGGTAACAATGGTATGTTAGAACGCAAGGCGCTGTTTATCTGAAGAAGAGCTGTCACAGAGCTGCTACACACACACACACACACACACACACACACACACACACACACACACACACACACACACACACACACACACACACACACACACACACACACACACACACACACACACACACAGTGTGATGTACTGGATCAGAAGTAGGCTTTCCATCTCAAGAGCTGTCAACGTTAGAGAACTACAGATATATAAAGTCTCTGATTTGTCTGTGTATTCATCCATGTTTGTTTATCTGTGTGCGTTGTCTCCTCTAGACTGCAGTGTGATTGCCAGCACAACACTTGTGGGAAGTCATGTGACCAGTGTTGCCCTGGATTCAACCAGCTACCATGGAAACCAGCGACCATTTACAAGGCTAACGAGTGTGAACGTGCGTGTTACCACACCCCACCACCCTTACCCCTTCACCCCACCACACACACACACACACACACACACACACACACACACACACACACACACACACACACACACACACACACACACACACACACACACACACACACACACACACACAGACTAGGATAAGTCTCAGTAACTATCCCCTAAGATAAGTCTCAGTAACTAATCCCTAGGATAAGTTTCAGTTACTATCCTCTAGGATAAGTCTCAGTAACTATCCCCTAAGATAAGTCTCAGTAACTATCCCCTAGGATAAGTCTCAGTAACTATCCCCTAGGATAAGTCTCAGTTACTACCCCCTAAGATAAGTCGCAGTAACTATCCCCCAGGATAAGTTTCAGTTACTATCCCCTAAGATAAGTCTCAGTAACTAACCCCTAAAATAAGTCTCAGTAAGTATCCCCTAAGATAAGTCTCAGTAACTAATCCCCTAAAATAAGTCTCAGTAACTAATCCCTAGGATAAGTCTCAATAACTATCCCCTAGGATAAGTCTCAGTAACTAATCCCCTAGGATCAGTCTCAGTAACTATCCCCTAAGATAAGTCTCAGTAACTATCTCCTAAAATAAGTCTCAGTAACTATCCCCTAAGATAAGTCTCAGTAACTATCCCCTAAGATAAGTCTCAGTAACTATCCCCTAGGATCAGTCTCAGTAACTATCCCCTAAGATAAGTCTCAGTAACTATCCCCTAAGATAAGTCTCAGTAACTATCCCCTAAAATACGTCTCAGTAACTAATCCCCTAAAATAAGTCTCAGTAACTATCCCCTAAGATAAGTCTCAGTAACTATCCCCTAAGATAAGTCTCAGTAACTATCCCCTAAAATACGTCTCAGTAACTAATCCCCTAAAATAAGTCTCAGTAACTAATCCCTAGGATAAGTCTCAGTAACTAATCCCTAGGATAAGTCTCAGTAACTATCCCCTAGGATCAGTCTCAGTAACTAATCCCTAGGATAAGTCTCAGTAACTATCACCTAGGATAAGTCTCAGTAACTATCCCCTAAAATAAGTCTCAGTAACTAATCCCCTAAAATAAGTCTCAGTAACTATCCCCTAAGATAAGTCTCAGTAACTATCCCCTAAGATAAGTCTCAGTAACTATCCCCTAAGATAAGTCTCAGTAACTATCCCCTAAGATAAGTCTCAATAACTATCCCCTAGGATAAGTCTCAGTAACTATCCCCTAAGATAAGTCTCAGTAACTATCCCCTAAGATAAGTCTCAGTAACTATCCCCTAAGATAAGTCTCAGTAACTATCCCCCAGGATAAGTTTCAGTTACTATCCCCTAAGATAAGTCTCAGTAACTAATCCCTAGGATAAGTCTCAGTAACTATCACCTAGGATAAGTCTCAGTTACTATCCTCTAGGATAAGTCTCAGTAACTATCCCCTAAGATAAGTCTCAGTAACTATCCCCCAGGATAAGTTTCAGTTACTATCCCCTAAGATAAGTCTCAGTAACTATCCCCTAGGATAAGTCTCAGTAACTATCCCCCAGGATAAGCCTCAGTAACTATCCCCTCGGATAAGTCTCAGTTACTATGCCCTAAGATAAGTCTCAATAACTATCCCCTAGGATAAGTCTCAGTAACTATCCCCTAGGATAAGTCTCAGTAACTATCCCCTAAGATAAGTCTCAGTAACTATCCCCTAAGATAAGTCTCAGTTACTATCCCCTAAGATAAGTCTCAGTAACTATCACCTAGGGAAACAGGCGCAGTCCATGGCTCTTCTCACTGACACCTCTTCCACCCTCCATTCATACTGGATTACACACAGATACATTTTACATTTACATTTTAGTCATTTAGCAGACGCTCTTATCCAGAGCGACTTACAGTAGAGTGCATACATTTTTATTACATTTTACATTTTTTTTTACATACTACATTTTACATACTGAGACAAGGGTATCCCTACCGGCCAAACCCTCCCTAACCCGGACGACGCTATGCCAATTGTGCGTCGCCCCACGGACCTCCCGGTTGCGGCCGGCTGCGACAGAGCCTGGGCGCGAACCCAGCCCAGCCTGGGCGCGAACCCAGAGACTCTGGTGGCGCAGCTAGCACTGCGATGCAGTGCCCTAGACCACTGCGCCACCCGGGAGGCTACACTTGTGCGAACACACACACACATCATCATCATCATCATCATGAAAGACCCAGTTATTTTTAATCATGGATCCACAGACGTCACAATGACGTTCGCAAAAATGAATGAAAACAAGAGCGAGAGAGAGTGACCTCACAACGGCTTCACCAGAACAGAGAAATGAAAGTTATCGTGTTGTTTCAGTCTGATAAAAGCGGTGTGCTGAGGGAAGCGGTGCCAGTCCCACTAGTTCTGATCTGAGCAGACCGTGTGTGTGTGTGTGTGTGTGTGTGTGTGTGTGTGTGTGTGTGTGTGTGTGTGTGTGTGTGTGTGTGTGTGTGTGTGTGTGTGTGTGTGTGTGTGTGTGTGTGTGTGTGTGTGTGTGTGCGACCTCTCTGTCGCTGACGGCTGAATCAGTAGAAATAGCATTACCTAAGGTCTCTGTTGGGTCGACTGGGGATGTGTGTTTTTCTGTGTTTAGTTTGTGCAAGGTTGGGATGTCGGATTCCTTGCATGTCTCTTTCTCGCCTAAATCTAATCTCAATTCTTCTTGAAATATTATTTTCTTCCATCCTTTCTCCCCTGAAAAAGCTGAAAAAACAACTGGTGATATGGTCTGGTAGAGTTCAGTCTTGTTGATATGGTCTGGTATAGTTCAGTCTTGTTGATATGGTCTGGTGTAGTTCAGTCTTGTTGATATGGTCTGGTATAGTTCAGTCTTGTTGATATGGTCTGGTGTAGTTCAGTCTTGTTGATATGGTCTGGTGTAGTTCAGTCTTGTTGATATGGTCTGGTGTAGTTCAGTCTTGTTGATATGGTCTGGTGTAGTTCAGTCTTGTTGATATGGTCTGGTGTAGTTCAGTCTTGTTGATATGGTCTGGTGTAGTCCAGTCTTGTTGATATGGTCTGGTATAGTTCAGTCTTGTTGATATGGTCTGGTATAGTTCAGTCTTGTTGATATGGTCTGGTGTAGTCCAGTCTTGTTGATATGGTCTGGTATGGTTCAGTCTTGTTGATATGGTCTGGTGTAGTTCAGTCTTGTTGATATGGTCTGGTGTAGTCCAGTCTTGTTGTTATGGTCTGGTGTAGTTCAGTCTTGTTGATATGGTCTGGTGTAGTTCAGTCTTGTTGATATGGTCTGGTGTAGTCCAGTCTTGTTGATATGGTCTGGTGTAGTCCAGTCTTGTTGATATGGTCTGGTGTAGTTCAGTCTTGTTGATATGGTCTGGTGTAGTTCAGTCTTGTTGATATGGTCTGGTGTAGTTCAGTCTTGTTGATATGGTCTGGTGTAGTTCAGTCTTGTTGATATGGTCTGGTGTAGTTCAGTCTTGTTGATATGGTCTGGTGTAGTTCAGTCTTGTTGATATGGTCTGGTGTAGTCCAGTCTTGTTGATATGGTCTGGTGTAGTTCAGTCTTGTTGATATGGTCTGGTGTAGTCCAGTCTTGTTGATATGGTCTGGTGGTTCAGTCTTGTGATATGGTCTGGTGTAGTCAGCTTGTTGATATGGTCTGGTGTAGTTCAGTCTTGTTGATATGGTCTGGTGTAGTTCAGTCTTGTTGATATGGCTGGTAGTTCAGTCTTGTTGATATGGTCTGGTATAGTTCAGTCTTGTTGATATGGTCTGGTGTAGTTCAGTCTTGTTGATATGGTCTGGTGTAGTCCAGTCTTGTTGATATGGTCTGGTATGGTTCAGTCTTGTTGATATGGTCTGGTATGGTTCAGTCTTGTTGATATGGTCTGGTGTAGTTCAGTCTTGTTGATATGGTCTGGTGTAGTTCAGTCTTGTTGATATGGTCTGGTGTAGTCCAGTCTTGTTGATATGGTCTGGTGTAGTCCAGTCTTGTTGATATGGTCTGGTGTAGTTCAGTCTTGTTGATATGGTCTGGTGTAGTTCAGTCTTGTTGATATGGTCTGGTGTAGTTCAGTCTTGTTGATATGGTCTGGTGTAGTTCAGTCTTGTTGATATGGTCTGGTGTAGTTCAGTCTTGTTGATATGGTCTGGTGTAGTTCAGTCTTGTTGATATGGTCTGGTGTAGTCCAGTCTTGTTGATATGGTCTGGTGTAGCAGTCTTGTTGATATGGTCTGTTGTAGTCCAGTCTTGTTGATATGGTCTGGTGTAGTTCAGTCTGTTGATATGGTTGGTGTAGTCCAGTCTTGTTGATATGTCTGGTGTAGTCAGTCTTGTTGATATGGTCTGGTGTAGTTCAGTCTTGTTGATATGGTCTGGTGTAGTTCAGTCTTGTTGATATGGTCTGGTGTAGGTCAGTCTTGTTGATATGGTCTGGTGTAAGTTCAGTCTTGTTGATATGGTCTGGTGTAGTTCAGTCTTGTTGATATGGTCTGGTCGTAGTTCAGTCTTGTTGATATGGTCTGGTATAGTTCAGTCTTGTTGATATGGTCTGGTGTCAGTCCAGTCTGTTGATATGGTCTGGTGTAGTCAGTCTTGTTGATATGGTCTGTGTAGTTCAGTCTTGTTGATATGGTCTGGTGTAGTTCAGTCTTTGTTGATATGGTCTGGTGTAGTTCCATGTCTGTTGATATGGTCTGGTGTAGTCAGTCTTGTTGATATGTGGTCTGGTGTAGTTCCAGTCTTGTTGATATGGTCTGGTGTAGTTCAGTCTTGTTGATATGGTCTGGTGTAGTTCAGTCTTGTTGATATGGTCTGGTGTAGTTCAGTCTTGTTGATATGGTCTGGTTGTAGTTCAGTCTTGTTGATATGGTCTTGGTATAGTTTCAGTCTGTGATATGTCCTGGTGTAGTTCAGTCTTGTTGATATGGTCTGGTGTAGTCAGTCTGTTGATATGGTCTGGTATGGTTCAGTCTTGTTGATATGGTCTGTGTAGTTCAGTCTTGTTGATATGGTCTGGTGTAGTTCAGTCTTGTTGATATGGTCTGGTGTAGTTCAGTCTTGTTGATATGGTCTGGTGTAGTTCAGTCTTGTTGATATGGTCTGGTGTAGTCCAGTCTTGTTGATATGGTCTGGTGTAGTTCAGTCTTGTTGATATGGTCTGGTGTAGTTCAGTCTTGTTGATATGGTCTGGTGTAGTTCAGTCTTGTTGATATGGTCTGGTGTAGTCAGTCTTGTTGATATGGTCTGGTGTAGTTCAGTCTTGTTGATATGGTCTGGTGTAGTTCAGTCTTGTTGATATGGTCTGGTGTAGTTCAGTCTTGTTGATATGGTCTGGTGTAGTTCAGTCTTGTTGATATGGTCTGGTGTAGTTCAGTCTTGTTGATATGGTCTGGTATGGTTCAGTCTTGTTGATATGGTCTGGTATAGTTCAGTCTTGTTGATATGGTCTGGTGTAGTTCAGTCTTGTTGATATGGTCTGGTGTAGTCCAGTCTTGTTGATATGGTCTGGTATGGTTCAGTCTTGTTGATATGG